>NW_026001732.1:0-2349 GCF_001458135.2 Marmota marmota marmota | reverse complement strand
GGCCAGGAGATAGTGGGGTATATATTCATAGTGCTGAAGGCCTTAAACAAAATCTGCCTATAAGAATACTTTATCCATCAAACCTATCCTTAAGATATGACAAAGAGATAAAGACATATCCCAAACAAAAGCTAAGAGAATTAACACCTCCAGGCCTGTCTTATAAGAAATGCTGAAAGGTCTTCAAACTGAAAGAAAGGGAAATGAGTGAATAATAAGAAAACATCAGAAAGCACAAAACTCATTCAGATGTAACTATACAAATTCAGAATGTGCTCTATTATAACCATACTACATAAAATATTTATGTTTAGTATAAACATTAAAAAAGAAAAATTAAAACTAATAATAACTACATTAGTTAAGAGGTGATATATGAAGATGTGTAATAAAATATCAAAACTTCAAAATATGAGAGAGAAGGATGGAATGCAAGTGTAGAAAATTTTTGTTATTACTCTTTTCTTTTCCTGTGTATTTACATATATTTGTAATCTAAGTTGTTACTATCAGTTCAAAATAACTTGCTATAAATGAATGACACTATTATAAGCCTCATTCCATCTACAAAAGTACAAAACTACAATAGACATACCAAATATAAAAAGTAAAAAATCAGTAGAGAAAATCACTTAATCACAAATAAAAACTATGGGAGAAGGAGAAAGATAAAGAAACTAACACAAAACTAGAAAAAAGTCACCTATGGCTTACATATTGAAAATTACCTTAACTGTGAGTAAATTAAATTCTCCAATTAGAGGACACAGAGTAATGGAACAGATAGAAAAGCAAGACCTAACTACATACTGCTTATAAAAAACTCAAACTGTATAGACTGAAATGTGTAGACTGAAAGTGAATGTATGGGAAAAGATAGTTTATGAAAATGGAATCAGAAGAACAGGAGTAGCTAACTACATTTAGATCAGTTAAAAAATACTTTAAATCATAATTGGCAAAAAAAAGACAAGTTAGTATCTGGGATCAGTGGCATGTGCCAGGAGGTTAAAGTAGGAGGATCACAAATTCATAGCCAAACTCAGAAACCTGGTGAGGCCCTAAGCAATGCAGTGAGATCCTGTCTCAAAACAAAACAAAACTAAACAAATAATAAAATTTAAAAATGGGCTGGATATGTGGCACAGTGATTAAGCACCCATGAATTCAAACCCTAATACCAAAAAAAAAAGATAAAAGGAGTTTTTATGTGATGATATAGATATAGGGATTATAATACATAGCAAGGATGTAACAATGGGAAATTCACATTCACTCAGTATCAAAGCCCCTAAGTGTATAAACAAAATATTAATATAACTAAAGGGAGGGATTTATTTCAACACAGTAATAGTAGAGTACTTTCATTCACTGTTTTCCACTATGGATATATATTTTAGAAAAAAATTGACAAGGAAATAGCAGGATTAAACTGTATCCTAGACTAAATCTAGCACACATCTACAACATATACATAACTGCTATAGAATTTTGTTAGTACAAAAATGTTCTCCAAGATAGATCCTATGAGAGGTCATAAACAAATCTCAACAAATTTAAAAAATTAAAATCATATTGAGTATCTTTTCTGACCATAATGAAATAAAACTAGAAATCAATAAGAAAATTTTGAACTGTAGAAACACATGGAAATTAAATAACACAAGCCTGGGCAATCAGTGGGTCAGTGAAGACATCAAAAAAACATTCAAAATTTCTTGAAACAAATGATAACAGATACAGTTACAGATAATATAACTTTGAGAACACCCATACCACTACTCCATGATGAAGACAATGACTCAAGAGAGAAAATGACAGTGGAAGAGAGCTTTACTGGCAACAAGTTGGCAAGTTGTAAGATGGAGTCATTTGTCTCTCCTCACCAAAAAAAAAGAAAGAACCATCTTGCTTAGGGGTTCCAGATACAAGGCTTATGTAGAGACTTGGGGTGAGTATATGTTTAGTCTAAACAAGTGGATTCAGAGGTGATCATAAATTTCCTGGTTAGTCTGCTTTTCTCATGTACATACTGCTGTCATCTGAAGGTCACCAGATATTTTGGATTCTGTAATTCTAAAGAAAAGTCAGTGGTTGGAAAGTTCCTATATTTTCAGAAATAGCTAGCCTTGCAGTTAATCATTAAGATATAAAACAAGGGAAGAGAGCAAAAAGTAACTTTTGCAAAGAGACAGTTTTAACTCTTTAGGTGACTGGAGAAATACATCAAACAAAAACCTATGTGATACAGAAAAACTAATAACAAGAGGCAAGTTTATAGCATCAAAACCAGCATTCAAAATATTGAAAGGTCTCAGGTCTCATTAAATCTCAAGGAAATAGAAAAAA
>NW_026001731.1:0-2350 GCF_001458135.2 Marmota marmota marmota | reverse complement strand
CCCTGGCTGCAGCTGTATAAGAGCTCCTTTTAATGTCCAGGTGGGATGGATGTCTCTCCTGGAGTGGTATATGCCCTATACCCTGGCTTCAATTGTATAGGAGCTCCCCCCTGAAGCCCTGGTGGGAGGCATCTCTCACCTGGAGTGGCGAGTCCTCTCTACCCTGGCTAAGGTGGTATACAAGCTCTGTATGACACCCAGGTTGGAGGGATTTCCTGTCTGGAGGGGCGAGTCACCTCTACTCTGTCTGTGGCTGTTTTGAGTTCCACCCAATAGCCAGGTGTGAGGGGTCTTCTGCCTAAAGAGGCGAACCCCTCTACCTTGGTTGTGGCAGCATACGCGCTTCATCCAACACCCAGGTGGGAGGGGTCTCCCGCCTGTAGGGGTGAGTCCCCACTCTCCTGGTGGAAGGGGTTTCCTGTCTGGAGGGGCAAGTCGAGGCTGTGGCAGTATATGAGCTCCCCCTGACACCCAGGTGGAAGGGGTCAACTGTTTGGAGGGGCTATTCCCCTCTACCCAGGCTGTGACAGTATTCAAGCTCCACTGTACACCCAGGTGGGTGGGGTCTCCCCCCTGGAATGGCGAGTCCCCACTACACTTCCTGAGGTGGCATGTGAGCTCCCTTTACACCCAGGTGTGAGGGGTCTCCCGTGCAGTGGGGGTGAGTCCCTGCTATCCTGGCTGCAGTGGTACATGAGTTCCCCCTTCAATACCCAGATGGGAGGGTCTCATGCCTGGAGGGGTGATTCCCCTCCACACTGGGGGTATATAAGCTCCTCCCAAACACAGGTGGGAGGGGTCTCCCGACTGGAGGTGCTTGTCCACTGTACCCTGGCTCCATAGGAATACAAGTTTCCTCCGACACCCAGGTGGGATGTGTCTCGCTTGGAGGGGCGAGTCCCCTTTATTTTTGCTTGTGTATTATAAGAGTTCCCAGGATAACCAGGTGGGAGGGATCTTCCACATGCAGGGGTGAGTCCCCTCTACCCTGGCTGTGGAGGGATACGAGCTCCCCGTGAATCCCAGGTGAGAGCGGTCTCCCTCCTGGAGGGGTGAGCCCTGTCTACCCTTGCTGCAACGGAATACATGCTCCCCCAAACACCAATACATGAGGGGTCCCCAACCTAAAGGGGCTAGTCCCCTCTTCCATGGCTGAGGCAGTATAAGATCTTCCCCCGACACCCAGGTGTGAAGGGTCTCCCACCTAGTGGTGTGAGTCCCCTCATCTCTGGCTAAGTCAGTGTACAAGCTCCCCTGGACACCCAGGAGAGAGGGGTCTCCCGCCTAGAGGGGCGAGTAACCTCTACCCTGGCTGCAGCGGTATAAGATCTACCCACCCCATACACAGGTGGGAGGGGTCTCTTGCCTAGCGGGGTGAGTCCCCTCTACTCTGGCTGGGGCGGAATACTAGCTCCCCCTGAAAGCCAGGTTGCAGGGGTCTCCCGCCTGGAGTGGCGAGTCCCATCTATCCTGAGTGAAGTGGTGTTTGAGGTCCAGCAGACACCCAGGTGGGAGAGGTCCCCTGCATGGAGGGGCAAGTTCCCTCTACCCTGGCTGCAGAAGTATAGGAGCTCCCACAACACCCAGGTGGGAGGGGTCCCCTCCGAAGAGGGGCTAGTCCCCTCTACTCTGGCTGCAGTGTTACAAGTATTCCACACGACACCCAGATGGGAGGTGTCTCCCACCTGGAGGGGCGAGTCCTCTCTATCCTGCCTGTGGCTGTAAATGAGCCGCCCTGAAAACCAGGTGTGAGGGGATTCCCACCTAGTGGGGTGAATCTGCTCTAACCTGTCTGCAGCCGTATATGAGCTCCACGCCCCCATAGCTAGATTGGAGGGCCTCCTACCTGGAGGGGTGAGTCCCCTCTAGCCTGACTGCTGTGGTATAGGAGTTCCTGCAGAAACCCAGGTGGGAGGGGTCTCCTGCCTGGAGGGGGAGTCTGCTGTACCCTGGCTGAGGTGGTGTAGAAGCTCCCCCTGACACCCAGGTGGGAGGTTCTCCCACCTGGAAGGGAAAGTCCCCTCTACCCTGACTGCTGTGGTATATGAGCTCCCCTGACACACAAATGGAAGGAGTCTCCCGACTAGAGGGGAGAGTCACCTCTACCCTGCCTGCGGTGGTGTAAGTGCTCCCCCTGACACCCAGGATGGGTCTCCAGCCTGGAGCGTCGAGTCGCCTGTACCCTGGTTGCGGTCATAAAGGAGCTTCCTCTGATACCCAGGTGAGATGCTAACCTGCCTGGAGGGGCGAGTCCCCTCTACCCAGGCTGCGGAGATATATGAGTTCCCCCAGACACCCAGGTGAGAGTGGTCTGTGGCCCCGAGGGACGAGTCCCCTCTACCCTGACTGC
>NW_026001730.1:0-2350 GCF_001458135.2 Marmota marmota marmota | reverse complement strand
TAAAATAAAAAAGGGCTGGGGATTTGCTCAGTGGTTAAATCCCCTGGGTTCAATCCCCGGTATAAAAAAGAAAGAAATACAAAGGTCCCAAGTCAGGAGTTGCAAACTCAAATATCTGTAGGGACCAGACAAGTGACATGATTGGGTGAGCCTTCAGGTAGAATGCTTGGGGAATGGTGGGGACTATGGCAAAGTAGAAAACGCATAGCCCAGGAGGGAGGAAGCCACTCCACTCTGTAAGATCCTTCCCTGCCAAAATGTAGGTCAGACTTATCGGATCTCTGATTTTTCAAAAGAAGCCAAATATCTTGTTTTTTTTTTTCAATGTGAAAAACTCCAACTTTTTAAAAAAATATATACCTTTTTTTAAAATTTATTTTTATGTGGTGCTGAGGATCAAACCCAGTGTCTCAGGCATGTGAGGCAAGAGCTCTACCACTGAGCTACAACCCCAGCCTGAAAAATTCCAACTTTTTAAAACACTGTTAACTAAATGAAATATCCGTGAGTCAGACCAGGACAGAGGATTGTCATTTTGCACCTGATCCTTCATGGCTTGGCTTTCTTCTTACAGTCATCTCATGTTCTCACAAAATAAAACCTCCCAAGGTATCCCTAGAAAGCGCGCTTTTTAAATTACTATTTTGTAGCAAAACCTAACTTAAGCATAGAATATGTAGCTCCAACAATAGGCAAAATTTCTGTCTAATGAAGAGGAGGGCTGTGTTTTCACACGGTGTTAAACACCATTGACAGCAGGAAAGAATTGGGCAAAACTGGCAAGTAGGTAGTTTCCCTTGTCCCTCGCTTTGTCTGTTCAGTTAACCAAAACCACTCAGAAGACATTTACTCCTTTTTTAAAAACGGCTTCACTAAGATGTAATTCACACACCTTACAATTTACCCACTTAAACTATGCAATTCAATAGTTTTTGGCGTATTCATGGGGTTGTGTAGCCATTACTACAATCTAATTTTAGAACATTTTCATCCCCCTGAAAGAAACCCCACATCCATTAGCAGGGACTCCTCTTTCCCCCAAACACCGGCAAACACTGATGTACTTTATGTCTTTATAAAAGTCCCTATTCAGGACATTTCATATAAATAGAACAGTATGATACATGGCCTTTTTATGTCTGGACTTTTTCACTTAGCATAATGCCTCATCCATGATGTAGCATGTGTCTGCACTTCATTCTTCTTTATTGTCAAATAATATTTACCTGGATGGATATACCATATTTTATTTATCCACTCATCAGTTGATCAACCAGTGTGTGGTTTCCACTTTTTTGCTACTACGAATAATGCTGCTATGAATAGTCATGGAGTTTTTGTGTGGACGTGTTTTTGTTTCTCTTGGGTATGTGCCTAGGAGGAGAATTGCTAGGTCACATGGTAACTCTGTTTAACCTTTTGAGGAACTGCCAGAAGGTTTGCCAAATTGCCTGAATCCTTTTATATCCCCACCAGTGATATATAAAGATTTCAATTTCTTTCTACATGCTCACCCACATTGCTCTTGGTTTTTTTTTGATTATAGCCATTCTCATCGGTTTGCAAGAAGACATTAATTCTTAAAATATAAGGTACTTTTAATGAAGAAGCTAAATTTGATCTGTTGATGTCAAGGTCAAGACCTAAGAGAGCCAACATGCTGGGTGTGGTGGCACAGGCCTGGGATCCCAGAAGGCTGAGGCAGGAGAATTGTAAATTCAAGGCCAGAAAGGAAAACTAAAAGAGTGAACTTTCCTGAACTTATATCACCATTTTGTAAACACTTTTACATATTTTTAAAATTTTACTAATGAGTCTTCTCTACATTCATGTGCACCATTCTTTGACTAACCAGAAAATAGTCCTCTGATTAAGAAAAGGTCTGGTATTTTTCTCCTTTACTAACCAGTTAAATACTCCAATTCTAGAGAAATTATTGGTAGAAATTAGCTCCAGTACCTTTTTTCTGACTTAGCCATCAGTGCTGCCCACAGCTGAAACCACGGGCCTCCCCACCTGCCAGCCATACTCATTGTAACTCATTCATATCAAGTCTTAAAACCTCCACTTACAGACATTCCCATGCTTACATTTGTTTTCCCATGATATAGGCAGAGAAGGATATAAAAAGGAAATAAAATTTTGAAATAAACCCTTTGCCTTCTAGCTTTAATTCCTAATATAATCTTCTTTTCCTATGTTCTCTCTCCTTTACTTTCTCCACCCTAAAAACAACAACAACAAAACAACAATAAACAGTTTCCAGTATGTGTGTTGGTTATTAAGGTTGACCTCATCAGACATTCTGGCTTATTGTTTCTTCTCCTTTTTTTTTTTTTTTTTTTTTTTT
>NW_026001729.1:0-2350 GCF_001458135.2 Marmota marmota marmota | reverse complement strand
TTTTTTTTTTTTTTTTTTTTTTTTAGACAGAGAGAGAGAGAGAATGAGAGAATTTTTTTAATATTTATTTTTTAGTTTTTGGCGGACACAACATCTTTCTTTGTATGTGGTGCTGAGGATCGAACCCGGGCCGCATGCATGCCAGGCGAGCGCGCTACTGCTTGAGCCAGCCACATCCCCAGCCCATGAACATTTTCTTTTTACCTTCCAAATTTTCCACACTGCTTGCTATATTGCTTTTGATTATTAAAATATTTAGTGTTATGCTCCAAAAGTTCATGGCCTACTCTGCTGCATACAGAATATAACATCATTTATAAAACCAGCTAATGATAACATTAACCCAACCACCCAAGGAGGTTCAAAATCTCAGCCATTATGCTCTCATCTTCCTCATCCCTCAAATCTAATCGGTTAACAAACCTTATCAATCTTTTGCTTCTCAATAAGCCCTTTTTCATACTACAACTACCCTATCTTAAGAAATTATCAGTGCTCAAAATAGAAAAATGCGGGTAAATATAAAAACTTTCTTCCTATTTTAATTGCTCTAAAAGATAACCAATTAAAGTACTAACAAGGTATTATAAAGTCTATAACAGTGATCATAAAATATCTGACAAGTAACAAAATATTTGACAATGATAGCAAAGGATGGGAAGGAGGAAATCATAAGTATATTAACATAAGATTCTAACATGAAATATTAGATAATACAGACACAGAACATTTCCGTCTCTTCCAAAGTTCAACCACTAAGAACACAGTAAAAAAAGTATACCTGAAAACAAACAAACAAAAAAAACATAAAAAGGAATTGTAAAAAACAGTTAATCCAGAAAAATAGGTCCCAACTGATATAAAAATATCTTTAAAAGACATAAAACTGAAGTTTTCTCTACTTCCCTGCTCACTTGCCATACTACTGCTATAACTAGAAGAGTAATGACACTATCACCAGTAAAGAGAAGAAAACCAGACAAAATGAATAAGCTAATAAGTTGGCCAAATAAACACGAAGAAATCAGTCTGTACTCATATATTACTAGATTATTATATCTCAACTTACTGGTCATAAATGGATTCCTTGAGAAATGGAAATTAAAATTTTAAAAGAGTTTTTCCAGAGGAGAGGGGGAACCTAAAAAACTGGAGCGGATAACTAGACAGCCTCTGGACTTAGACACCAGATATATCCTGGCCTGACATTGAAGGACCCTACCTACTGGGGAAACTGGCTCAAGAGAAGACATTGGGAGTACAAATTTTATCAAGGCTACAGAAAAGATTCCTCAGGCTAACCCACAAAGCACCTAATCAGCATTTTAGTATTCTATTTAAATATTAATAGAAAACTATGGAAAGTTTCCAATAAGACAAAGATCAAGATAAAAAGAGCTGAGAACAATGCATAAAGTGAAAGAAAACTTTGAGGGTATTTACACATTTTATAAATATTTTCAGTCAGACAGCAAGAACAGTGCTATTGAAAAACGAAAAATACGCTAGTCAAAATGTAAAATTCAATAGAATGATACAAAATAAAATAAATCTGCTATAAAGGAAAACAAAAAGAGATGGAAACTAGAACAGAAATTTTTTTAAGTAGGTTTAATTCAAGAGGTATCTCATTTGGATAACAGGGGTTCCAAAAAGAGAAAATAAAGATAATAGAAGAAATGATGGAAGAAAAAAATCCAGAAATGAAGTCTCTTTTTAAAAATTGCCCACAGAATAAACAGCACACTGAATAGAAAACAATCAAACAATAAGAACACCTCACATTAAGGTGTTCCTTATTTCACAATGATAGTAACACTTTCATAGAGAGAACACATACAAAGGATTAAGAATCAGAATGGCAACAGAATTCTCAACAGCAATTCTAGAAACTGGAGAATGAAGTGGTTTGTTTTTGTGATAATGGGGACTGAGCCCAGAGCCTCCAGCAGGCTATGCAAGTGCTCTATCATTGAGACACATGTCTGATCTGAAGTGCTTTAGTATTTAAGTAGAAGAATCCTAATTTATACTCAACCATCAAACATAAAGACATATCTGCTTACAGAACATATACCTCCCAAATGCCATCTCTCAAAAATTATAGGAGCATAAAATCCAGCAAAAGAAGATACAGAAACTAGGAGAAGAACACCAGGCACGATGGCACATGCCTGTAGTCCCAGTGGCTCAAGGGTTTGAGGCAGGAGGATCATGAGTTCAAAGTCAGCCTCAGCAACTTTGTAAGACCCTGTCTCTAAATAAAATATTAAAAAAGGCTGGGAATGTGGCTCAGTGGTTAAGTGCCCCTGGGTTCAAACCCCAGTACAAAAAAAAAAAAAAAAAAAAA
>NW_026001728.1:0-2350 GCF_001458135.2 Marmota marmota marmota | reverse complement strand
CAAAAATAAATAAATAAATAAAATATTTTTTTTCCTTTTTTCTCAAAACCATGTCCTCATTATTGGATTGGCATGGGGACAAGGACTGAACTTTCGGCAACAATATGAGGATATCAGACCCCAAGTCAGGCATGGGACATACACCTGTAATTCCAGCAATTATGGAGACTAAAGCAGGAGGATCACAAGTTCAAGGCCAGCCTCAGCAATTTAGTGAGATCCTTGACAAATTAGTGAGACTTTGTATCAAACTTTAAAATTAAAAGGACTGGGAATGGGACTGGGGATGTGGCTCAAGCGGTAGTGCGCTCGCCTGGCATGCGTGTGGCCCGGGTTCGATCCTCAGCACCACATACAAAGAAAGATGTTGTGTCCGCCAATAACTAAAAAATAAAAAATATAAAAAAAAAATAAAAGGACTGGGAATAGGGCTGGGGATGTGGCTCAGTGGTAGAGCGCTTACTAGCAAGTAGGAGGCCCTGGGTTCAATCCTCAGCACCACATAAAAATAAATAAGTGAAATAAAGGTATTGTGTCCAATTACAACTAAAAAATTAAAAAAAAAAAAAAAAAGGACTGGGAATGTAACTCAATAGTAAAATGTCCCTGTATTCAATCCCCAGACCAAAAAGAAGAAAAAAAAAAGTACCAGAACCCATATGCCCTTAATCGTTGGACTCAGGATCATCATCATCCTCATCCTCATCCTCATTCTCATCCTTGTCATGTTTTAGTTCTATTGGAGGGGGAAATGGGTTGGCCATCGAGGGTCCTGGGGTTTGTCACCTACAATATTCAAAGAAACATAAACAAAGAACATGGTGGACAGGAGCAGCAGAGAGCTACTTCCAGACTGTCTATAGGACTTTTGTGATCACATGCAATTCTTTTTTTTTATTTGTTCTAAATGGTTATACATGACAGCAAAATGCATTTCAATTATTGTATACAAAGGGAGCACAGTTTTCATTTCTCTGGTTGTACACAATGTAGAGTTGCACCACATGTGCAGTCATACATGTACTTAGGGTAATGATGTTGATCTCATTTCACCATCTTTGTTGCCTGGTGCCCCCTTCCCTCCCTCCCTCCCTTTTGCCCAAAGTTGTTCCATTCTCCCCATGCCCCTTACCCCATTATGGATCAACATCCACTTATCAGAGAGAATATTCAGCCTTTGGTTTTTTGGGGATTGGCTTACTTCACTTAGCAGGATTGTCTCCAACTTCATCCGTTTACCCATAAACGCTGAGTAATATTCCATTGAGTATATAGTACCACAGCTTCTTTATCCATTCATCTGTGGAAGAGCTTCTAGGTTGGTTCTATAGTTTAGTTATTGTGAATTGTGAATTGAGCTGCTATGAACATTGATGTGGCATACAATAATATGCTGATTTTAAGTCCTTTGGGTCTAGACTGAGGAGTAGGATAGCTGGATCAAATGATGGTTCCATTTCAAGTTTTCTAAAGAATCTCCATACTGCTTTTCATAGTGGTTGCACCAATTTGCAGTGCCACCAGCAATGTATAAGTGTACCTTTTTCCCCACATCCTCGCCAACACTTATTATTGCTTGTGTTCTTTATAATTGCCATTCTGATTGAAGTGAGATGAAATCTTAGAGTAGTTTTTATTTGCATTTCTCTAATTACTAGAGAAGTTGAACAATTTTTCATATATTTATTTTTTTTTTTTTAAGAGAGAGAGAGAATTTTTAATATTTATTTTTTAGTTTTCGGCGGACACAACATCTTTGTTTGTATGTGGTGCTGAGAATCGAACCCGGGCCGCACGCATGGCAGGCGAGCGCACTACCGCTTGAGCCACATCCCCAGCCCTTCATATATTTATTGATTGATGTATATCTTCTTCTGAGAAGTGTCTGTTCAATTTCTTAGCCCATTTATTGATTGTGTTGTTGTTGTTATTATTATTATTAATAATATTTTGGGGTTTTCGAGGGTTTTTTTTCTTTTTGGGTGGGGGATACCGGGTATTAAACTCGGGGGCCCTCAACCACTGAGCCACATCCCCAATCCTATTTTTGTATTTTATTTAGAGACAGGATCTCACTGAGTTGCTTAGCACCTCACTAAATTGCTGAGGCTGGCTTTGAACTTGCGATCTTTCTGCCTTAGCCTCCGGAGCTGCTGGGGATTATAGGCATGCACCACCCAGCCCAGCTTTGAGTTCTTTATAAATCCTAGAGATTAGTGCTGTATCTGATGTGCATGTAGTACAGATGTTCTCCCATCTGTGGACACTCTCTTCATGTTATTGATTGTTTCCTTTGCTGAGAAGATTTTTAGTTTGAATTCATCCCCCCCCCCCTTTTTTTTTTTTTTGC
>NW_026001727.1:0-2350 GCF_001458135.2 Marmota marmota marmota | reverse complement strand
GGAGGAGGAGGAGGAGGAGGGGGAGGAGGAGGAGAAGGAGACCAGCAAAGATGAGTTTATTCCTTGTAGGATGAGAGATTGTCAGAGCCACATCATTCAGGGAACTAATGCAGCTGGCCTCCCAGTTTATGGTTTATGGTCTTCCAGTGCAAAACAGAAGAGATTCTATGCATTACATGAAAGGGTCAAGATAGTTAAGGTTTAGGGTAGCCAGATTTAGTAAACAAAGATTCAAGATGCTCAGTTAAGTTTGCGTTATGGAAAAACAATGAACCATTTTTTAGTATGTTTGTCCCATGAAATATTTGAGACATACTAAAAATTACTCAGTGTTTATTAGAAATTCAAACTTTTTCAGCAACCTTAATTAATGAGGGAACTGTGGGGTTCAAGGTTATGCAGCACCAACGAATTTCTTGCATGTGAGGCTGGTTGAAGAATAATGTTTCACCAAGGTCCAGAATGCAGGAAGATTCACTGGGAAGACCTAGGGGCATAGCCATCCCTTTGTTCTCCCCATCTGCTTAAGGAACATCTTAACCTAAACATCCTCCACCTTCACAGGCATTAGGGATCTCAAACTCAACATATTCATCCCTTAATTTCTTCTTTTTCTCTCCCACCTGCTCTTCTCCTATAATCCTGCCTCAGTTACACAGACTCCAACAGCCCAGGCTGGAAGCCTATAGTCATCCTGGCAGGAAATCAAATGCCAGTTTCTTTTGAGCCTGCCCCTTTCTTAGCTGAAGGTGGCAACCTCTTTGACCTCTATAGTGGCAAGAGGGTCTGGACTGAGATCCCACTGCCCATCCATTTCCTTTTCTAACTACTCTTTTCGTTACCACATGAGATACCTTTCTAAAATGCAATTTGGGAATGTTTTTCCAATTATTAAAAACCAAAGCAGCTTTTGCTTGGAGGATAAAATCCAAATTGCCTCTGGGAAAGTACACAGGTCCTTCAAGGTTTGGTTTTAGTCTTTCTTTCCAGCCCCCTGACCATTACTTTTCCCAACTATAGACAGCACCAAACTATCAGCTGGTTGTCTGCCATCTGATGATCTCAGGGTCTTGATAACTTTGCACAGACCTTTTCTTTAGCTGGGATGCCCTCCACCTACTCAGTCTGTGTCTGGCAAACTAAATTCAAGAGCCTGCACAAGAGTCAGCCCTAGGGCGGGGGTTGTAGCTCAATAGTAGAGCGCTTGCCTAGCATATGTGAGGCACTGGGTTTGATCCTCAGCACCATACATATAAATAAATAAAAGTATTGTGTCCATCTACACTAAAAATGTTTTTTTTTTTTTAAAAGGGTCAGCCCTGTACTTCTTTCTCCAATGGAGATGCAGCCACTCCCTGGTTTATCCCCACAGTACACTGTCCCTGCCTCCACAATGGGGCTTACCACTTCATACTGAGTCTGTGACTCCATGGGATTATGAGCTTGAGGTGGAGACTATGATTTATTCACCTTCATCTTCAGGGCTCTACATAAGCATCGACTGCAATAATTATAGCAATAAAAATTATGGCAAATACTGGCCAAGTGCTTCTGTGCTGGGCAATTTTCTACAGCCCTTTTTCCATTTTGACTCTATAATATTGGCAACAACCTTATGAGTCCAGGGCTATTATTATCTCCATTTGACAGCAGAAAAAAAAAAGAGGGAAAAATGTGACGGATTGGGCAAATAACACAGCTAGCAAACTGCTGTTTTCAACTCAGCTACAACGTAGAAGTACCAGAGATACTTTTTAAAAAAATATGGACTCAGGTCTGCTCAGGAACCACTGAAAGAGAAACTCTGGTGGGCTGGGACCTAGAAGATCTTATGAAAACTTTCCAGGGGGTTTTCATGTGCACCTAGTGTTGAGAACCACAGGTCTACTTATTTCCTTTTAAGAAACTTCAACTTGTTCAGAAGAGGGGAAAAAAGAATCTAGAGAACTTAGGTGGGGTGGGATGGGAGTGTAAAAAGAGACCCAAACACTGGCAGCTAAGAGTTCAGGAGCTTTGCAACCATGGTCCTTCAGGTCCCATCAAGCAGGAGACCCTGTAGAGAGCAGTGTGCCAGGCATTCAGGACATGCCACTCTGTCTCCCTCTGAACACTGCAGATAGGATCTCAGAGCTTCCCCTATCCCACACTTGGGCTGCAGCACCAGCTGTTGGAAGGGAGGTGGAGATAGCTCCTTTCTAACCTGGGAGGCAGAGGGAGGCTCAGGCTGAATTAGACATTTCTGAGCACATAGATTGTTTCCTCCTAATCTTCTCCAGAGACAGAACAGGTCCTGCTCCTCTCTGTGCACCAGCTGCTTCTTTGCAAAAAAAAAAAAAAAAAAAAAAAAAAA
>NW_026001726.1:5693-8869 GCF_001458135.2 Marmota marmota marmota | reverse complement strand
CCTGGCGCCCCGCCCCACGGGAGGCACTCACGGGGGCCTGCTGGACGCTCCCCGGACAGCAACGCCCCGAGGGAAGGACAAATCAGCCCCTCCAGCCCAGGTGCCCACTGCTGGGCGGGCACAGGGACCAAAGCCCTCCCCTGTGCTGTCGGAGGCTGGGGCTGCCTGAGCCCTGAAGCCGTGTGCGCGTCTGGGAGGCTCTGGGCCGGCGGGGAGGCGGGGAGGCCAGGCCGTGGCACAGGGCGGCACACCTCCCAGCTGAGCTGTGCGCGGCCCTGGGACTCGGTCTCCTGACTGTCCCTCCCGCCAGGTCTCGGTAAGACCACAAGGAGCCGGACGCGGAAGGGCAGAAAGGGCCCAGTCGCGGCCGTCAGAACCAGGCTCAGCTGAGTCCCTCTGTTTACAGTGAGGGGCCGACCAGGCACAGTCACAGCCCCCAGTGAGCCGCCGACTACCGTATTGCTGTGAGGGCCCCAAACTATGTCCACCAACCCCCTGATGCCCCCCAGAGAGCTGGCATCTCAGCCAGGCACGGTGGCACATGCCTATGATCCCAGTTACTTGGGAGGCTGAGGCAAGAGGATAACAAGTTCAAGGCCAGCCTCAACAAGTTAGGGAGGCCCTGTCTCAAAATCAGAGATAACAAGGGACAGGCGTGGGGCTCAGTGGTGAGCGCCCGGGGCCAACCCCGTTCCCCTCCCCAACACTCGGAGGACCACCTCTAATGACAGGCGCAGCAGACGGATGCAGAGGCTCCACAGAGGCCGCGAGGCCCACAAAACCTCTCACAGACGGTCACCGCAGCTGCAGGGAGGAAACAGGCAAGTGGCCCCGGCCCTTGAGGGGCCCCAGAATGTGGGCCGTGCCCGTGAGATACTACTCAGCCATGAACAAGAGAGGTGCTGACACGCTACAGCTCGGAGGCACCAGAAAGGAGATGCTGAGCAGGCGGCCAGGTGCGGGGGCACCCGCCAGACGCCTTGGCCCGACCTGTGCAGGCCAGCAAGTCCCGAGGCAGAGAAGAGCCAGGTGCCGCCAGGGCCCTGGGCCTCTTTTCCAGAGAGGTAGAGGCCCACCCTCCAGGACGGGGCCTGGGGCAGGACAGGGCAGGGAGCCCTGGAGGAAGCCAGTGTCCTGGGGAGAAGGGACACGAGGGAGAACCCCCCACCCCACCTCACGGAGGTGGCCATGTGCAGATGCTGTTGCAGGTCCCTGTCCTCGTCCCTCCAGCCTCCAGGGCGGAGAGCAAGGCCCTGCGTGTGTGTTGCTCTCAAGGCCAGCAGAAGGCGCGGGGCCGGGGGCTCCAGCCGGTGGCCCTGTGACCTGCTCCCCGAGCCACAGCAGGGCACCTGGCCTCACTCCCCGCACGTGCACCCCGGGCAGGAGCAGGGCCACCAGGAAGCCCTGGGCTGCGGCCATCCTGCAGGGCGGGGCAGAGTGGCCAGGGCCCAGCGGGGCCAGCCCGCTGCCTCCTCCAGGAGGACCCGCCCAGCCCCACGCGACCTTGACCAGAGCCACTGGGCAGCACGTCCAGGGGCGGAGTGGCAGCGCCCACTCTGGGCAGCGCCCACACCGGGCAGTGCAGACACAGCGGCGCTGGACGCTGGAGGACAAGGAGCGGAGTCCCCCCAGTTCCGGGGCCGCCCACCACGCCTGAGCTCAGCCTCCCGGCCTTGGGAGGAGGACAGAATGTGCCTTGGCAGCCCTGGGTCCACCTCTCCCCCGGGCCTGCCCGGTGGGGCCTGGAGGAGGGCGAGGCCGGCCTGACCGGGGCGCCTCACGACTGCACGTTTGTCAAGACGCGTCAGATCAGACGCTCACGCGCACAGACGTGTGTCTGTAAATTATTCAGGAAGCTGATCAAAGCGGGAAGTCAGACAACTTTCTGTGCCCGCCGCAGACGCTGCCGTTCTCCACCGAGAGGCAGATCTGGCAGCTCCTCTGGTCCACAGAGGGGGACTGAAGCTCAGAGAGGCTAAGTGGTTTCCCCAAAGCTGCACAGCAAGTAGTTGAGGCCATGGGCGGTGGCTCCTCCCAGGCTGAGGACAGAGCTCCTGGCCTCCTGCTGGGCCTCGGGTCAGGGCAGGCTCACGACCTTGACCTTGCTGCTGACCCCGTCGGCCCAGAGCCAGCTCTAGTCAAAGGAGGACGCGGGACCTCTGCTGAGTGGCGGACACTGCTCTGTGTCCATGGGGCAGGATGGGGCCAGGGAGGACTGTGGGGGGGCCTCCTGCTGGACCTGCCCTCCTGCTCGGACCTCCGCCCCCAGCCTCCTGCAGGGTGAGGGTCTCCTGGTCAGACCCCTGCTGGGTGGAGCAGGGCTGGGATGAGGTCCAGCCTCCCTGCCAGGGGGAGGCCGCATGCTGTGCTGCGCGGGGACCTGTGGACACGGCCACCCTGCCAGGGTGGACAGTCCTGCATTCAAGCATCCCCCAGGATGCCAGGGCAGGACGGGGCTGGCCGGGGCCAGGAGGGCAGGGCTCTTGTGGCTTCAGGGGGAGGACACGCGGCCCAGGCCACACAAAGGCGCTCTTCTGCAGCAGCGGCTGCCGGCTGGCCAGCTGCTCCCTGGGGACAGCGGAGGGGCAGCCCTGGCCTCCTGGTCTTGCCTCTCACCCGAGTGCCAGACGGGCTCAGGCACCTATCGGCCTACCCAGGTGGCTAGTCCGGACCCCAGCTCTGCTGGGTGACCTGGGGCGAGCAGCACACCCACTCTGTGCTTCAGTCTCTCCATCCGGCAGTGCAGACGACGGGTAACCCTCCTTCGGTGGCCTGTGGGTCCCGTGGGCTAGTGAGTGCTCCTGGGAGGGCTCCAGGTGCGGCTGCCGCGGATCTGCTACTGCAGACAGTGCCCCCCCCCCCCGCCCACGGCCATGGCGGAGCTGCTGCTCTGGGGGCGGGGGGCGCTGGCAGGGCTCCTGCGCAGCCTGCTCAGGTTGGGGACTGTGCAAGCTGGTGACGCTGCAGCACAAGTAAAGAGCAACTCAAACTGCAGAATGCAGGAGGAGGCCACCTCCTGTCCTCCCGGGTCTGTCCCAGACCCCTGGAAGGCAGAGCCGGGTACAAGTACAGCTTGTTACAGGAAGGTCCTTCCTTCGCTCAGGACACGCGGCCTGGTGTGAGCTGTGTGGCCTGGATGCCTAGTTTGTGTTCTTGTGCAGTGTATAACCTGCACA
>NW_026001726.1:0-1043 GCF_001458135.2 Marmota marmota marmota | reverse complement strand
TGGTGACAGGGACATCTGTCCTTTGCTGTTCGTGGCACCTGAAGGTTTAAAGTGACCATTTTCCCCCCTCAGAATGCGCTTCGGGGCAGCGTGCTCGGACAGGGTGCCCGCAGCTGCCTCCCTCGTCCCTCTGCCCAGCGACCTGGGGGCCACCGTCACCATCCTGCTGTGTGCCAAGGTGGCTTTGTGCCCTGTGGTCCCGTGCCCCGTGGCTTTCTGCTCCGGTCTGTCTTGAGCTCTGCCCTCCTACAAGAGCTGCTGGCTCAGCCCAGGCTGCCCCTGCCTGCCGGGGGAGGCCGGGGAAAGGAGGACCCCAGCCCCTCCGCACCCCGTCACCCCAGGTCCCCTCCACGATCCTCGCGCCCCAGGACGGCTCTCAGGTGGGCCGAGCCTCAGCGGGCTGGGGTCCAGGCCGCTGGAGCTCCGCCCCCTGCAGGCTCAGGGACACCCTCAACTGGTGGACACAGAGGGGGGCTCTGGGCCTGGAGCTGGGGCCAGGAGGGGCGGGGTCGGAGGGCGGGGCCTCACCTGCCCAGCTCTGCGCAGAGCCTCCGCGGGCCCTGCCGAGGCCTGCCTCCCAGGCCAGCCGCCTGCCTCCGTCCTGCCTCTGTCCGCTGCCTGCCCTCCCCCACCGCCTGCCCTCCCCCGCCCCGTCTGATCCGCTGTCATGTTCTTTGTCCCCGAGCTGCCCGCTGTGACTACAAGCCAAGAGTCATCCTGCAGCTAAAGCGTCTCCATCCTCCGACCCACGGGGCTGGCTCCTGGGCGGGGGGCATCTTGAAAGCTGAGCAGCTGGCCTCGGAAGGCCACAGAGGCTGCCCACGGGCACAGCCCTCGGCACAGTCAACAGCTGGGAAGGAGCTGGCCTCCCTGTCCCCCCACTTTTTTCTTTTGCTACTGGGGACTGAGCCCGCGGAGCCGCACCCCAGCCCTGTTCTGTATTTTAGGGACAGGGTCTCACCGAGTCGCTAGGCGCTGTCACTGAGGCTGGCTCTGAACCCCCATCCTCCTGTCTCAGCCTCCCGAGCTGCTGGGACTGCAGG
>NW_026001725.1:0-2350 GCF_001458135.2 Marmota marmota marmota | reverse complement strand
CAACTTTCTAGTTAAGCCGGAAAGGTCCTTTGACATTCAAACAATGCCAAAAATACATTGCCTTTTTCTTTGTTAACTTGGGGCTCCTCGAGTCCATAAAGTTGTACTTGCAGGTAACGTCCCACACTATTTGCTGGAGACTGGAGGAAGTAAATAGCATGTGATCTGAAATCATTTCAGGTCTGACTTGTGAGTATAAATCAAGTGTTGGGCACAACTAAAGTTTTCTTCCTAATTAAAAATTAGCTTTTTTTCTTTGGTATTTAATTTGCTATCTATAATAGTTTAATTGTTATTATTAATGATAATAATTTATATATATATATAAAAAATTATAGCATTTTCAATTGATCCAAATTTATGGAGGGGCTTAGGATTTTAAGAATTCACTTTTAAAACAAACAAAAAATTCAACTTAAAACATTTTCCAAATTGTCTCCGAAACTTTTGTTACTTTCCTCGTCCTCTTAGTCATAAGCATGTTCTGATTCACTTTTGGAAAAAGCACAGAGTCAGCATTTTACCTGGTCTGTAAGGGGCAAAAAAACCAAAACCAAAACAACAACAACAACAAAAAACAACCAACCAATGAATAATGTCTTAAGAATACTTGGTCAAACTTAAATCTTTTGGTTGAATCTTTATAATTACTCCAGAATGGACTGGCTGGGGGAAGACAAGCTGGGTCTGAAGGGCCATTTTGCTATATTCAAGTTGCTGCGTGAACAGCATGGGCAGATTGCCTCTGGATGGTGTACTGAGAACCACGGGTAGCATCTGGTCTGATGCTGAACTGTCTCAGCTTTCACTAATGTTGATTTATGGAGTGGGTGGTACAACATGTACATCTGTGCGGGATGAAGTATTAAAGGGGTAGTGGGTAGAAAATCAGATGGTCTTAGGTACACTGTCGCAGAGGCTTGGAAACCCCAATGGCATGTGGGAAGTGTAACCAATGAGCAGATAATGGTAACGGTGATGGCCAGTAGCAGGCAGACAGTGGCACAGTGACTCCTAGAGACAAGACCATTATCTCCTAGACTCTACTTAGGTACCCAGAAAGTACTAGGGATGGGTTGTTATGCAATGGTTTTCCTAGACTAAATTACTATCCATTTATAACCATGCATACTGTCATGGGTTGAATTGCCCCCCCTCATCCCAAAAAGATGTTGAAGACTCAACTCTCAGTACCTATAAAGGTGACCTTATTTGGAAATAAGGTAATTAGTTAAGATGAGGTCATAGACCCTTATCTAGTAAGACTGGTGTCCTTATAAAGGGGAAAATTTGGACTCAGACAGACCCACATTATAGGAAAACACCCCGTGAAAATGAAAGCAGAGACTAGGTTGTTGCATCTACAAGCCAAGTAATACCACAGATTGCCAGCAAATTATTGGAAGCAAGGAGAGAGGCCTGGTGCAAATTCTCTCTCATACCCTCAGAAGGAAGTAACCTTGCCAACACCTTGATCTTGGACTTCCAGATTCCTGAACTGTGAGACTGTTGAGAGCCACAGCCCAAGGGGCCCCAGCAAACTTCCAGCTGCCAGCAAACTTCCAGCTGCCAGCTGATGATTGGCTCACAGCGGCCCCAGCAAACTTCTAGCTCCCAACTGATTGGCTCCTCTGCAGTGATGCTCATTGGGCTGTTTCCCCGCCCTTTCAGACCATGGAGCTGCTCATTGGGGGACTTTTTTTGGCTCCGCCCACATGACCCAGCCAATGGACCTCAGGAGCAGGAGGGGTGGGGGAGGTGGAAAGGCTTGTGGGAAGCCAGTGGTGGCAGTTGGGCTCCGCGGGTTTTCCTGAAGAGCTGTGTGGCGCAGTTTGTGTGTTCTAAAAATAAAGTTCGTTTTTTTTTGACAAGTGGCTCCTGAATTGTGCCCAGCCAGACTGCGGCATGAGACAATAAATTTCTGTTGTCTGAGCCTTCCAATTTGAGTTAATTATGGCATCCATAAGATGCTATTGGATTGGAGATTTAGTTAACAAGAAAGAGTTAGGCATAGAAAGAATCTTAAAAATGTGTAGTTGCTATAGGTAACCATACTGTACTGGATACTAGATGTTGGCTAAGAGGGTAGATTTTAAATGTTCTGGTCTCACACAGGTATGTGCCCACACACAGAAAAATGTTGTGGAGTGATACAAATGCTAATTATCTTGATTGTGGTGATAATTTCACAATGTATAGGTATATCAAGTCACCCCTTTGTACAATTGTAATGTATATAGTAAAAAAGAGTAGTCAGAACCTCTTATTTACTAATGAATAACTGAGGTTCAGAAAGGTCAAATGTAAATTTATAGTCACTTTGGAAAATAATTTTGTAGCATCTATTAAC
>NW_026001724.1:0-2350 GCF_001458135.2 Marmota marmota marmota | reverse complement strand
TTCCCCAGATCCTTTCAATAAAAATGTCTTCTAAATGTCTTCTAAACACCCTATTCCCCTATGGTTCATCTACCAAGGCCTCCATAACAAGGATGTCACATGTTTAAGCATTTGCTTTTAACTTCAAAATCAGCATATTGTTACACTATGTATTTAATCACTTTTAACATCCTTAATTTTTTCTTTCCCCACAAAGATGTAGGAGACATTTATTTTAATAACTTTAACTGATTTGTCTTTTCCCTAGGCTTTTTTTTCATTTTCTTCACTTTTATATCTAGAATAATGCCTAGCATATATTAAGCATCTCATATTTATTTCTTAATGAATGAATAAAAGGTTATCTTTGTAGGTTCCAGAAAACTAGGCAACCATTTAAAGATGATTGCATTAAGGGAAGCAGACATTTTCTCATCTTCTTGGTTTTACATTTTTATTCCACTTATAATTTTTTCAAATTCAGAAAGTTAAGTCAGCCCAAACCAGAAAATTTTATAGAAGGTTCTCATTATTATTAGCCACTGAGCAGTCTTTTTGTTTGTCAACCTGTGAGGTAGAACTGAATAAGAGGTTTATTTATTTTAAGATAAATTTATTACAGACAGCACTTGACTTCAGGGTAACTTCAACTTAAGGAATTCAGTTGTATAAATGAAGTTATAGAAGTCAATGAAGATTCCATTGTCCAAATGTCTTTGTTATTTTTAAAAACTGAAATCCACTAATAGACATAAATAAACAATGCAATTATCGATATAATTTAAACCCTGGGGGACACAACAAGAAATCAGCAGTTATTTCTGTGTCATTATAAATTGTTTAAAATAGTCTTCTTACTCTAGTTTTTGTCCGATTTTATTTTAGTAACTTTAGCTGATTTGTCTTTCCCAACAATTTGCCTTTTATTCCAGGAAACTGAACATAGTCTAATTATTTGAACATTGCTGGGTTCTGTCACAGTGCTCTAAAGATAAAAACACTTTTTAAACACTTGCTGAAAAAACTAAAGATGTGAATGAATTCTCACACCTTCACATTCTATTCCACAATTCTCTCAACAGTCTTACTCCAGACATTCAAAGTACAATTTGATGTAGGAGAGAGTCAGAGCTTCTTTTTGTATGGGAGAAGGAAGATGTGCTATGGTTTAGATATGAGTTGTCCCCACCAAAACTCTCACAGAGGCATAATTCCTCAAAGTGGCAGTGTTGGGAGATGGGACCTAATGGGGAATGTAAAGATCATGGGCGCAGAGCTTTTGTGAACACACGAATGTTGTCCAGTGGGAATGACAGTTCCCCTGCTGTGGAACTGGGTCAGTCGTTATGAGAACGAGTTGTTACTAGCAGTTTGGCTTCTTGGCTCTCTCTTGCTTCCTTCTTGCCATGTGAGTTCCCCACACATGCCCTGCCATTATCTACCATAAGGCCCTGGCAGAAGCTGATTAGATTCTGGTACCATGCTTTTGTACCATGAACCAAGTACTCCTCTTTCTCTTAAAAATTACCCAGTCTCAGCTATTCTGTGAAGCAACAAAGAACAGACTAAGATTAAAATAGATATTTATGAAACAAGGTGTGGGAAAAGAGAGCCAGAATGATGAATGGATCGCAGTTATATTCTCAGGACAACTGTGAAGTAGAGATGGGGGAAAAAAAGGAAGAAAGAAATTGATAGTCTAAGGACAAACCGACCACTCTTGTACCCATTGAAAAGTGATCCTGCAGGTTCAGAGGTATGATGTGCTAGGCTGAAGACTGCCCTCTAGAGGTAAACTCAGTGAAGACTGTTGTGGCCACCAGCAAGTTCTCTGAACTCAACACCTTCTGGACCCATAGATAAGTCCTCAAAGAACTTTCACTAAATGAAGGAATGAGATGGATCCATTGCTGATGTTGCTTGTACTTCAGCTGAATTTCCTGGATCAAATCTGATGTCTGATTAAAAGCTCCATTCACTAACTCCTCTTAATCCCAATTTTTTTCTTTTTTCTTTTTTTTGACAGATCCTGTCATAATTCTACTGTTGGTTTACGTTTTTATTGATGAGCCCCATATTTAAACAAAATGATAGAACCACCCCTGGCCTTAATTAATGGTCCAAATGAGTTTAGAGAAAGTCTCCAAGAGTAGACTGCCCACTAAAATATCTGTGCTACAGTCCAAATGTATTCAGATGATATGCTAGGAATTATTTTACAATAAATGCCTGCAAATAAATTCTTATTGTGTCAATATCTTATATGGCTAATTCAGATAGCCACTTAAAAAGAAAATCCACAACGTTAAAATCTTTCTCTGTCTTTAAAAATACCTTTATTTAATTAATTAATTTTTTTATGTGGTGCTGA
>NW_026001723.1:0-2350 GCF_001458135.2 Marmota marmota marmota | reverse complement strand
TTCTCAAACAGGGAATTATTGTTTCCTTATAGCAGCTTTTCTTTTCTTTTTTAATATTTTTAGTTGTAGATGGACACAATACCTTTATTTTATTTATTATTATGTGGTGCCTAGGACTGAACCCAGTGTCTCATATGTGCTAGATGAGCACTTTAACACTAAGCCACAATCCCAGCCCCAAGTACAGTATTTTTTGTGTGAGTGATTTTTTTTTTTTTTTTTTTAGTGCAGGGGGTAGAACCCAAGGCCTTGTGTATGGTAGGCTAGTACTCTACCTTTGAGTTACAAATCCAGCCCTTATGTATTTTGCCTTAAGACATTCCTGTGTGAATTGGTGGTTCCATTCCAAGTTTTCCAAGGAATCTCCATACTGCTTTCCAGATTGGTTGCACCAATTTGCAGGCCCACCAGCAGTGTATGAATGTGCATTTTTTTCCCCACATCCTCGCCAACACTTATTGTTATTTGTATTCTTAATAGCTGCCATTCTGATTGGAGTGAGATGAAATCACAGTGTAGTTTCAACTTGCATTTCTCTAATTGCTAGAGATGTTGAACATTTTTTCCTATATTTGTTGATTGATTTTATATTCTGAGATGTGTCTGTTCAGTTCCTTGGCCCATGTATTGATTGGGTTATTTGTTTTTTTTGTGTTAAGTTTTTTTAGTTTTTTATATATCCTAGAGATTAGTGCTCTATCTGATGTGCGTGATCCTCAGCCCTTTTTATTTCTTATTTTAAGACAGGATCTTGCTAAATTGCCCAGGTTCACCTCAAACTTGTGATCCTCCTGCCTCAGCCTCCTGAGTAGTTGTAATTACAAGCCTGTGCCAACATACCCTGCTATTTGTCTTTAAGGCTTACTTTCCCTTAGTATTTTCACCAACTCCACCAGAAAGTCACATCCACCTTACACTTTGTTCACCCAGTGTTATGAATGTATTATAGCACTTACTAGAGTGAGCAGTGTGTATTGCTGTATTCTACTAGATAATGAGTTCCCAAGTCAGAATCTAAATCCATGGATCTTAATATCTCTAGAACAGTGCATTTGGGCATTTTAGTATTGGCACTTCCCTATTGAAAAGCATAAATATTCATGGCTTATTTGACATGATTTAAAATCATTGTAAATTTATCTATGTGACAAGATAATCACCTCCTTAATGTGAAATTCTCACAGTTCCTACATAATCACCCAGTGTTGTTATACTTTACATGATAGCTCTTCAAAAACAGAATGTTTTTTTCTCTCCTAAATTCTCTGTCTTATATGAACACAAGTAAAGTTCTCATCTATTCTACTTTCTAGAAAACTCATCTATTATTTAGGAGAGAGAAACATGAAACAACCTGGAGACCATCAGAGCCTTGGTGTTTTTATTTGAAACTTCTTGACCTGTAGAACTCCCAAATGGTAGGGAATTACTTGAAATTTGGCACAAATTTATCAAAGAGAATATATTCCCAGAGCAACACTTTATTTTCCGTATTTTTATTTGTGCATTGTAGTTGTATATAATGGTAGAATTTGTTGTTACATATTTATACATGCATACAGTATCACAATATAATTTGGCCAATATCATTCCCTAGTATTTCCTCTTCCCCTCCACTCCTCTCTCTTCTTGGTCCCTTTCCTCTTCTCTACTGATTTTCCTTTGATTTTTATGAGTTCTCACCACCTTTCTCATCCTTTTTCCTGTCTGACTTCTATAAAAGAAACAAGCCCCTTAATCTTTGAATTTGGCTTATTTTGCTTGACATAATGTTCTCAAGTTCCATCCATTTTCCTGCAAATGACATAATTGTATTTTTCTTTATGGCTGAATAAAATTCAATTGTGTGTGTGTGTGTTTGTGTATACATATATACATAGCACATTTTATTTATCCATTCATCCATTTATGGACACCTAAGCTGGTTCCATAGTTTGGCTATTTTGAACTGTGCTGGTATAAACATGGGAATGTTTGTATTTCTATGCTATGATGATTTTAATTCTTTTTTAAAAAATATTTTATTAGTTGTTGGTGGACCTTTATTTTTATGTGGTGCTGAGAATCGAACCCAGTGCCTCACACATGCTAGGCAAGCACTCTACCACTGAGCCAGAACACCAGTCCTGATGACTTTAATTCTTTAAGATAAATATCCAGGAGTGGTATAGCTGAGTTATATGGTAATTCCATTCCTAGTCTTGTGAGGAACCTCTGTACTGAATTGTATAGTGGTTGTACTAATTTATAATCCCACCAACAGTGTAAAAGTGTTCCTTTTACTCTATATTCTCTCCAGCATTTACTGTTGTTTGTATTCCTTTTTTTTTTTTTTTTTTTTTTTTATTTT
>NW_026001722.1:0-2351 GCF_001458135.2 Marmota marmota marmota | reverse complement strand
TCCTCTCCTCCTCCTCCTCCTCTCCTCCTCCTCCACTCCTCCTCCCCTCCTCCTCCTCCGCCTCCTCCTTCCTTTGGGATTCTGTAAGCCCTGCCAGTTCCTTGTGTGGTACCAGGGAGGCAGAGAGGCTTGCAAAGCACAATGAAGCCTGAAATCTCTACTATATGCAAGATGAGGAATTTAGACTCAGGTCTAACATGATGTAAGTAAAAGAGTATTATAGTGTGAAATCTCTGCATTTTATTGTGGGGTAAATGTGAAGCATCTGTACTATCCAGTTCAGCTGCTAATTAGCTGAAATAGGACATAAAATAAAGATTTAAAAAAACATTTATCCATCTATCTATTTATTTGCATATTTATTTATTTATTTATTTTTGGTGCTGGGGATTGTGCCTAGGGTTTTGTGCATGCCAGGCAAGTGTCCATCCCGAGCTACACCCCCAGATCTAAAAGGTCTATCTTAGACCTTTATGACAGTCGTTGCTCTGTAAGTGTGCAGTTTTAAGGTGCACATCTACAGGCTGTGTCCTCCGTGGGGACCAGGCTGCTGCACCATGTGTAGCTAATGAGGTGCATGGTGGCCTGCACCAGGTGGGGAGATTCCACAGGGGGCTGTGGGCCCCTTGAAGGGGCAGCTCCAGCACACTCCCAGCCCGTTGTCTTCCATCAGCAGCTGGGTCTCAGGTTCCGTCCTGGGAAGTGGAGCTGGATGCAGGCCCAAGGCCATCCAAGCGCTCCTGTGTCTTGGCTTCTGTGTCCCTCCCCATCCTTCACTCCCATCATGAAAGGTGTGGGGCTTGTACTTAAAACATACAAATACAGCTTAGCTTCAAATTAGCTAAATGTTAACAAGGAGCAATTTTCAATTTCTTTTCCCACCTTTTCATTGATTCATCATAGTTATACATAATGGCGGGATTCGTAGTTACCTATTCATACATGACAAAAAGTAACACTGTAATTTGGCCAGAATCACTCCCCAGTGCGTCCCCTTTCCCTCCCCCTCCCCTTTCTGGTCCCTTTCCTCTGCTCCACTGGTCTCCCTCTCGTTTTCGACCTGTCTTTTCCTCTCTCCTCTCCAGCTTCCACATAGGAGAGACACCATCTCACTCTCGACCTTCTGAGTTTGGCTAATCCATTTAACAATGTTCTCAAGTTCTACTCATTGTCCTCCAAATGGATGATCTCATTTTCTTATGGCTGAGTAGCCTCCACTGTGTGCACACACCCCATTTCCTTTATTGATTCCTCTGGTGATGGACACTGGGCTGCTTCCAGAGGCTGGCCCCTGTGAGTTGAGCTGCTGTCAACACGGTGTGCACAGACCACTGTAGGAGGACGACATTGACTCTCTAGGTCAGTACCAGGAGAGGGGAAGCTGGGCCAGGGGGTGGTTCCAGGCCTGGTCTTTGGAGGAGCCTCCGTGCTGATTTCCAGGTGGTGGCACTAATTTGCACTCCACCAGCAGTGTGACCGTGCTCCTCTTCCCCCACGTCCTCTCCAGCAGTTATGTTGTTGGCATTCCTGCCGACTGCCATGCTGCCTGGGGGAGGAACCTCAGTGCAGGTGGGATGTGCATTTCCCTGGTTGCTAATGGTGGTGAACATTGAATTTTCAATTTTTTGTTTGCAAGATGTGACATGGATGAGCCACGGGCCCATGTGGTGTGTGCCAGGACCAGAGTCTGGGCCCAGTAGACGCTGGGACTGCATGCAGACCTGAGCTCTAGTGCCTGGGTTCTGTGCAGCCCCCGTACCCAGCCCCAGGCAGCGGGAGGGAGTCCCTGAGCTCCTGAGGGTCCCAGGCTGATGTTCAGACTCGGGCCCTGCTCCTCAGTCTTGGCCCATCACTCGTCTGAGGTGCTAGGGACTTGAACTACCGCAAGAGCGTCCTGTGAAGAACCCGCCAGGCAGCACGCACGCCAGGATGCTCAGCTGTGCCCTCAATCCCTGTTGGCCACTCGGCTCCGGCCAGTGCTTCCTGTGGGCATCAGGAGCAAGGCTCCCTCCCTTTCCTGGCTGCGTGCTGTTCCTGTGTCCTGGGAGTTTTCTCCACTCAGCATTGGATGGGGAGGGAGGTGGCAGGCTCAGGGGGGACATTGGGTAGTGGGGTGGTGGGCTCAGGCAGTGTGATATGGGGAGGAGACGTGGGGCGGCTGGCCAGTCCCTGCTGGAGGCTGCGGCCTTCCACTGCCCCACTGCACCTCCGCGGGCTAGTTAGTTACCATTCCTCACTGCCAAGCCTGACGCTGCTTCTAGAGATTTCTTGTACACATCACAAGTCTTTTTGGGTTCTTGACCAAATAGTAGTCAGTTTACATCAAAACCTTGAATACAGAAGATGGGGGG
>NW_026001721.1:0-2351 GCF_001458135.2 Marmota marmota marmota | reverse complement strand
CCCCCCCCCCCCCTCCCACCAGCACACACTTCATTACTTCATCGATCCTTCCTCTAATCAATGGGCATTAGTACTGTGTTCAGGTCACAGCAGTATGAACGCTCTCAGATGTGTTTCCTCATATACACATGCAGGAATTTCTTTTGGGTGCAAAACGAGAAGCAGGGTTGCTAGGCAATGATTTCTAAATGTTCAGTTTCACATGACATCACCAAATTATTTTCCAGAATGGCTGGCAAATTTATATTCCCCCAAGCAATATGTAAGATATCATGCAGATCTCTACATCCTATCCAAATCATAGTACCATCAGATTTTTAATTTATGCCACTACAATAAACATAAACTGGCATCTCATTGTGATCTTGATCTGCATCTCCCTGATCACTACAGAAGGTAAAACATTTCTTCATGTTTATGTGACTTTAAGTTATCTATGCATCTTTGTTTTTCCACTTTTATAAAATGCCTCTTTCATATCATCTGGGTTATTTGTGACTTTAATATTCATTTGTAGGTATCCTTTTGGGTATTCTTGATACTAAGTCTTCTGCTGGTATTATATTTATTGGAGATATGTTATCCTCACTTTGGAACTTCTTTGTTAGGTGTCTTCTGATGAGAAGTCTTAATTTCAATAAAGCCAATTTGTGCAATCTTTTCTCTGACAGTACTTTCCATGTAGTGAGGAATCATTTCTTTACCTAAGACTGGGAAAATATTTACCTACTAATAAATCTAAATAATATCTAAACTTTTAAAACCTTACTTTTAACATTTAAAATTGGAAATTGTAATATAGTACATAAGGAACCACTTTCATTTCCCCATAAGGATAATGCCTTTTAAATTTCCATTAACATCGTAAGGATCCCAGCTACTCAGGGGGCTAAGGAAGGAAGATCACAAGTTCAAAGACACCCTCAGCAATTTAGTGAGACCCCGTCTTGAAATTAAAAAGGGTTGGTTCAACCCCTACTACTGCCAATAAACAAAATAAAACAAACAAAAACCAGTTAGGGATGACAAGATTCCCCCAAAATGCATCTGCTGATCCCATGAAATGCTCTCCAAAATCCCAAATGGAAGATCACCTGAGCCCAGGAATTCAAAACAAGCCCCAGTCACATAGCAATACAGCATCAGGAAAATAAAAATCCTCCAATGGAACTACTAAGATGAATTCAAACTTTACAGAGAGTAAAGGGCCAAGAATAGCAAAAATACTCTGACTAAAAGAGTAACAAAATGATATACCTACCCAATTTCATTTATTATTACACTATATTAATCTATATAAACTGTTGAATATAAAAGAATAGCATTACAAAGTACTTAGGGATCAAGTTAATGGTATCCACACTTAAAAGCAAAATAATGAGATTTCTGGAGCCCATGAAATCTGGTGAACATGGTTGGCCACCAGGTCCCCCCCAATGGACTATCCCAATTATAGAGCAAAAACTCCATTTTAGCTGCTCCACAGAACAATTCTATGCACCAGTGTAATGAGCAGTGATGATACAAGATGACTCCATCACCAAAGGACAGGGATAGTCATGGCAAATGGGAAACTGTTGGAATAATCCTTGAGAAAAAGCTAATCCCTTAAGTGGTCTCACTACTATGTAACGTGTACACTCTACCTTTTAAATGAAGTGTTTTAAAAAATAAAGCTTTAGAGTTTTTCTGAAAATGGCACATATTCATCTTTCATACATTCAGCACAAACCTATGAGAAAAAGAAATTACTCACTAGGCAAGTCTTCAATGTGCCACATCCTAAAATGAATGCAGCAATTAATACCAGTGCTTAACAATAACCACATGCGCACAAATGATGACAACAACCGAGCCGGTGGTGCATGCCTGTAATCTTACTGGCTTGGGAGGCTGAGGCAGGAAGATCACAAGTTCAAAGCCAGCCTCAGTAAAAGCAAGGCACTAAGCAACTCAGTGAGACTATGTCTCTAAATAAAATACAAAAAAGGGCTGGGAGCAGTCAGAGAAATGCAAATCAAAACCACCCTAAGATACCATCTCACTCCAGTTAGATTGGCAGCCATTAGGAAGTCAAACAACAACAAGTGCTGGCGAGGATGTGGGGAAAAGGGTACACTTGTACATTGCTGGTGGGACTGCAAATTGGTGCAGCCAATTTGGAAAGCAGTATGGAGATTTCTTGGAAAGCTGGGAATGGAGCCACCATTTGACCCAGCTATTCCCCTTCTCGGTCTATTCCCTAAAGACCTAAAAAGAGCATGCTACAGGGACACTGCTACATCGATGTTCATAGCAGCACAATTCACAATAGCAAGACTGTGGAACCAACCTAGATGCCCTTCAATAGA
>NW_026001720.1:0-2351 GCF_001458135.2 Marmota marmota marmota | reverse complement strand
GCTTGGTGAGATCATCCAGTGGTCCCTGGGCACCTCCTGGCTGGCCGTCCATCACTGATTCTCGAGGCTCACTTCCTATGGCTTCATGAGCGTCTCGGATCTCTTCTCACTTTCCTAGGTTTACCTTTACCTGTCTGTGGTGACATGTCCTCAAGGCCACCTTTAACATGCTAGTTGCATTTCTCCGCTGTAACTGTCACAATGTCAAATGCTGTTAGCCATAAGCCAGCTGCCGCTGTGTCCTTGTCGCCTCTCCGGGTGTTCAGAGCCCCGTCATTCGGCTCAGCTTGCTGTCATCTGAACACTCAGAGCTTCTCTGCCTTGGGCCTTTTCTCCCCCAGAGTGAGCCAGGTGATGGGTCTCTGTGGCTTCCAGCTCCGCACAAGGTCTCCAGCTCTGACGGCCCTGGCCCTGCTGGAGTGGTGGGTTTTCTGGTCACCTCCTGAGGTGGCTCCACACCTAAAGTGACCTTGAGCCCTGCTGGAAGGGCCCCGCCCCGTGCCAGGAATCCCCTTTGTGGAGTCAGAGGGCATTTGGGAGCTCTCTGGGACTTCTTTTGTGCTCCTCCTAGTGAAAAGGGAACGATGGGGAAAGTATCGGCGACGGACACAGCTCACTTGAGGCAGAGTGCAGCCCACGTTATGTTCCTCTTCCATGGATCTCAATACTGAGACTCCTCCTGACATGGCAGCTCACGTGGCAGATACGGGCACATACAAGCCACAGCCTGGGAAGCAGTGTCCCCAGTGAGAGGTCCCCTGCTACAACCTGCCCCTCACTGGCTAGAGCTCTTGGCGTAGGAGTCTAGAGAGGAACTCGTATGTAAGCCTGAGTGGCTGGGCTCTTGTAGGAATGAAACAGCTGCTTAGTGGGAGAAGTAGACAGGGAGCATGGGAGGAAGGGAGCTGGCCCACTCCTGGCTGGTAACCCTCGCCTGTCCATCATTCCTGGGCCTCCGCGGCGAAGGCTTCCTCTGACTCTCCTTCTCAGGATGCTTTGCCCAAGACCTCTTTGAACCGGGCCTGCAAGTGAGAGCCAGAGGTGCGCACAGATTCTCAGGGCAGGCTTCTGTGGAGTCTCCGCTTTGCCACAGTAGGAGGGCCTGGGTAGCAAGTGTCCTTCGAAGGGTTAAAGGACGGTTAAAGAGGGCCTGCCATGCAGCCATGACCTGTGTCCTAATGGGGTGTGTGGGGAGGTCTGAGGGCTGGGACCCGCTGGTGAGCATCTGAACCAGCAGCAGAGGGGTGGAGGGTCTCATGAGGGGTGACAGAGCAGAGAGGAGGTGTTCCTAAACTCAGAAGGGTCAGCAGGGCCAGGATTTTAGGGGTTCCAGCCCTCCCATTGCCGTCCTAGGATTAACTCAGGACACACAGCTTCCTCACGATCGTGTGCATGAGGAGGTATGTGTGTGTATTTTCATCCAGTTGCACTGATTTCTCTTGGGTGTGGGTTGTGGGCTGTTGTTTTATTTGACTTGACACTTTATTCAAAGTGCAGCCGTCCCACAATCTTGAGGAAGCATGGCTGTGCCGGGTTTCGCCCACCAGGGAGCTGTCCAGGTCGCGGTGAGTGAGCAGCGGAGGGTCCTGGGTCAGAGAAGAGGCAGCTCCTTGGGCTCAGATACGGCCTCACTGCTCCGGGCTGGATCCTGGGGAAGCCACTTCACCACCCTGAGCTCCCACCCCCTGGGATGGTTATAAGGAGGGGCTAAAGGAGATGTAAATGTGCTTATCGCTTTTTATTCTTAAATTTTTTTTTTAACTTGTTGATGGGACTTTATTTACTTATATGTGGTGCTGAGAATCGAACCCACTGCCTCACACGTGCTGGGCAAGGGCTCTACCACTGAGCCACAGCCCAGCCCAGCACTTCTTATTCTTGACCATGAGCACTACTTTAAAAAATTAGGTGTGAAGAAATAATTATAAATGTTCCTAAATGTTTATTGTCCAGAATTTTTATCTGAGTGTTTAAAATTATAAAAATGAAGAAGCAATGAATATAAAAGAAGATTGGAACATGACATATTTATAAGATGAAATAATTTGCAAGGGTCAAAATAATAGTGGAAAAAATTATTCAATGACATGAGAAAATATTCTTTATACATTGAGTTAAATTAAAAAAAATAAATTGCAAAATAATATATCTAAAATAATAAATAATAAATATAATATATAAAACATGATAATAATAAATAATAAATAAATACTAATAAATAAAATGATAAATCTTGTCAGTCTTTCATTTATTCACATGATTCACATGCTGGAAAAAAATTACAGGAAGGAAAAATAGCACTCACCTGTCCCCCCCCCCCAGGCCCTCACGTCCTCTCTTCCTACTGGGAC
>NW_026001719.1:0-2351 GCF_001458135.2 Marmota marmota marmota | reverse complement strand
AAAAAAAAAGAATAAGAAAGGCATCTCATGAAAATGGAAGGGAGACCAACAGAATAGAGGAAGGGGTTCAAGAGGGAGGGAGGAGGGGAGGGCTTGGGGAAGTCCTGGGGAACCAAATTTACTAAATTATGCTATGCCTATGTATGAATATATCATAGTGAATCCTGCTTATATATAATTGTAATGCACTAATTATAATGATAATGATGATGATAGAAGGAAGATCAGTAAAATAAGGGAATGGAGAAGAAGGAGGAGAGAAGGGAAGGTACTGGGGAGTGAGGTTGGTCAAGTTATATTATGTGCATGTGTGAATATGGCATAATGAATCCCACTGTTATGTATAATTATAATGCACCAATAAAATTTTTAAAAAAACTAGGAGCAGGGCAATAGTAATTACCAGTTGTTGATATAAGAAATTACCACTGATTCAATGGCTTAAAACAATGACTTACAGTTTTCAAGGTCAGAAGTCCAAGATGGGTTGGCAGTGCTAAATACCTTTTGGAGACTCTAGGGGATGATCCTTTTCTCTACCTTTTCCAGTTTCTAGAGGCCACCTGCATTCCTTGGCTCATAGCCTCATCCTTGCATCAGTTGGACTTCTGCTTCCATTGTCACATTTCCTTTTTTTGGCTCTTCCTCTTCCATCATTTAAAGATCCCTGTGATTACATTGGAATTACCAAATTAATCTGGAATATTCTCCACATCTGATGATTCTTACCTTAATCAAATCTACAAAAGTCCCTTTTGCCAGGTAAAGTAGTATATTCACAGGTCCTTGGGATTAGGATGTGCATGTATATGGGGGGAGGGAGGGTTCTATTTCAAAAAATGGGGAGGGGAAAATTGGCAATGGAGATAATGATCAGACTTCCCTATATCATATAACTAATTGTGTTGCCAATCTCCTGGTTGTGCATATATTTTAAAAGTTTTAAATTTTAGGGGCTAGGGTTGTAACTCAGTAGTAGAATGCTAGCCTAGCATATGTGAAGCACTGGGTTCAATTCTCAGCACCACATCAAAATAAATAAAATAAAGTCATTATGTCTATCTACAACTAAATTTTTTAAAGTATTAAGCTTCAGAGCTGGCAAACTTGCTGAAGACAGGACTTTATTTTCTGATACTTTGTAATCCTCAGGGTTTAAATGACTAATCCCCCAAACAAACCATATTTTTAAAATTTTTTAGTGGTCAATGGACCTTTATTTTATTTATTTATATGTGGTGCTGAGACTCAAACCCAGTGCTTCACACATGCTGGGCAAGTGCTCTAACACTGAACCACTACTCCAGCCCCCACAAACCATATTTTTGAGGTCTGCGTCCTTTCTCACTAGTGACAGTGCCATCCATTGGTCTCATTTGCCACATTCCTTTTGTGAAGGGCATTTCCAACTACTGTTGTGTTCGTGATTTCCTCACAGAAGCTAGCAAGCAGCCAGTATTGCTACAATTAAATGATGTCATATAGTAAGATATAGTAGGAGTTCAAATGTGTGACAAATAAACAAGAACAAAAAAAGCCCTTGTGTGTGTGAAGAGACCTGTCAGACATTATGTGTACACAGTAGGTAAACTCATCAAACTCCCATTTTGTAACTTGCGTGCTCATCTGGGCTGTGTGTGTGTGTGTGTGTGTGTGTGAGAGAGAGAGAGAGAGAGAGAGAGAGAGGAGAGAGAGAGTGCGCAAGTGCGAGCTTCTTTTTTTGGCTTGTGCTAAGGACTGATTGTTTTTTGTGCTACCCAGACTCATTCATATGTTAAAATCCTAATCCCCAACGTGATATTATTTGAAGATGGTGCCTTTGGGAGTTAATTACAGGTCCCTACTCCTTCAGACAGCTTGATTTTAGAAATCTTTATTTTTCTTCTGTCATTAGTTGCTTCCTTCTGATAATGGGGGAGGGGTAAATCAACAGTTCATCAAATTCATGCACACCCATTTTTATATGTAAGGTGGGACAAACTCTCTGTGGTGACGACTTAGGAGTTCATAGTAGGCAGCAGGACTTATTTGTCCGGCTGGCTCCAGCATCACCTTCCCAGGTCCTCCCTGGGCTCTGCTGACTCTGCTTAGTCCCCTCCCTTCACGCTGTCCTAGGCCCTGTCTTGGGAAATCTTGGCTCTCAGCCTGGAGCTGACTAATTCTTGCTTAGGAGGTAGAAGAGAATAGCACGCTTGACTAAAATAATTCATGCATGCTGCAGTTTCCTGGGGTTTAATAGTTATGAACAAGAAGAAATTACCAATTGGGATGAGTTTTTGGCTTTTTTTTTTTTTTTTTTTTTTTGCGGGGGGGGATCATGATACATCTTTTTTTACCCTTTTGCTTTTACT
>NW_026001718.1:0-8871 GCF_001458135.2 Marmota marmota marmota | reverse complement strand
TTTTTTGTTATGGTTAGGGTTACGGTTAGGTTTTGGCTTAAGTTTAGGATTAGGGATAGGTTTAGGGTTAGGTTTAGGGTAATGTTTAGGGTTTGAGCAAGGGTTAGCTCTATGGCAAGGGTTAGGTTTTTGGTTATATCGAGGGTTAGGGTTAGGGTAGATTTAGGGTAAGAGCTAGGGTTATCATCAGGGTTAGGGTTAGGGTTAGGGAAATCGGTAGGGGTAGAGTTAGGTTAAGGCTAGGGTTATCATTAAGGTTAGGCTTAGAGTTAGGATAATATGTAGGCTTAGAGCTAGGGTTAGGAATAGGGTTAAGGTTAGGATTAGGACTAGGGTTAATTTTAGGTTTAGGTTTAGGCCATGGTTTAGTTTTAGGGTTAGGTTAATTTTAAGGGTTAGGGATTGAGCTAATGTTTGGACTAGGACGAGGATTAGGGTTAGAGTCAGTGTGAGGGTTAGGCTACGGTTAGCATTAGGTTTAGGGTTATGGTTAGGGTAATGGATACAGTTAGACATAGGTTTTGGCCTATGGTGATGGCTTGTTTCAGGGTTAGTGATATCTCTAGGTCTAGTGTTACGGTTATGTTTTTTGTTAGTATAAGTTTTAGAGCTAGGATTTGTGTTAGGCTAAGGGTCAGTGTTCGGGTTAGGGTTAGGTTTATTGTTAGGGCTGGCATTAGGACTAGGGTTTGGTCTAGGAGTAGGGTTAGTGTTTGATTTAGGTTAAGGGTTATTATTAGGGCTTGGATTAAGTTTTTGTTTATGCATTGGCCTAGAGTTATCACTAGGTAAAGGATTAAGTGTAGGTTTAGGTCTAGTGACAGGGTAAGGTTTAGTTATAAGTTTATAGGTAGTGCCAATGTTAGAGGTCGGTTTAGGGTTAGTGTCAGGTTTAGACCTATGGTTAGTGTTAGGGTCAGAATAAGGGTTAGAGTTAGGTTTAGGTTTTGGGATAGTGATAGATCTACATTGAGAATTAGAGTTAGGACTAGTAATAGAGATATGTTTTGGGTTAGGCTAAGAATTAGGTTTAGGACTAGGGTAGATTTAGGATTAGAGTTTGGCTTAGGGTAAGGGAAGGGGTTAGCACTAGTGTTAGTGCTAGGGTTAGGGTTAGGGTTAGGGCCAGGGTTATGTTTAGGGTTAGGGTTAAAGCTAGGGTTAGAGCTTGAATTAGGGCTAGGCTAGGTTTTGTTTTAGCTTTAGGGCTTTGGCTAATGTAAGAACTAGGGTTACAATTAGGGCTAGTTTTAGGTTTAGTGTTATTTCTAGGCTTAGTGTTTGGTTAGGTTTAGGGTTAGGGTTATGTTTAGGGTAATGTACAGGTTAGGATTAGTGAACGTGTTAGGGTTAGGCTGAGGGTTAGCATTAGGGTTAGGATTAGGGTTAGGTTTAGAGTAATGGATAGGGTTAGAGCTAGGGTTAGGGGTAGGATTATGGTTAATGTTAGTGTAAGGGTTAGTTTTAGGTTTAGGGTTAGTGCAAATATTAAAGTTAAGGTTAGTTTTAGTGTAAGGTTTAGGACTTGGTTTAGGTTTAGTTTTAAGGTTAAAGCTAGGTTTGGGGCTCACATTAGGGATTGATTTTGGGTTACATTAGGGCTGGTGTTAGGGATTCAACTAATGTAAGAACTAGGGTTATGATTAGGGCTAATTTTAGGGTTATGGTTAGGGCTAAGTCTAGTTTTATGGTTAGGTTTAAGTTCAGGGTGATGTTTTGAGCTAAGGTTAGTGTTAAGTTCAGAGTCATGGTCAGGGTTAGTTTTAGAGTTGGGGATAGGTCTTGAATTAGGGGTAGGCTTAGGGGTAGATGTAGGGTTAGGATTTGGTTTAGGTTAAGGGTTAGGATTAGTGCTATGTCTCGTTATGTTTTAGGGCTAAGGCTAGTTTTATGATTAATGTTAGTATTATTGCTGGTGATAGGGTGAGTTTAGGTTTAGGGGTACATTTAGAGTTATGCTTAATTCTAGGGTTAGGGCTAAGGTTAGGTCTAGTGTTTGGGTTTCGGTAAGGGATAGGGTTGGAACTAGGAATAGAGCTAGTATGACAGTTAGATTTAGTCTTAAAGCTAGGGTTAGTGTTAACTTTAGGGCTAAATTAGGGCTAGGAATATGTCTAGTATTGGTGGTAGGGTTAGGCCTAGGGTTAGGCTATGTTTAGGATTAGGTTTAGGGTTAGGTTGAGGGGAAGCGATGGGGTTATAGCTAGGTTTAGGGCTAGGGCAATAATTAGAATTAGGTTTAGGTCTAGAGTTAGGTTTCTGTTAGAATTAACGCTACATTTGGGGTTAGGATGAGGGTTAGGGTTTGTGTTAGGGTTAGGGCAAGTTTTAGGCATAGGGATAATGTCAGGTTTATGGATACAGCTAAGATAGTTATAGGGTTAGGTTCATGGCTGGGTCTAATGTTAGGTTTAGGGTAAGGCCCAGGTTAAGAATAAGGTGTATTTTTAGGGTCAGGATCAGGCTTTGGGTTTGTGTTAGGTTAATTATTTGGTCAGGGCTCAAATTAGTGTTGGGTTAGAATTAGGGTTAAAGTTATGGATCGGTTTAGGTTTAGGATTCACGTTAAGATTAGGGTAATTATTTGGGTTAGGGTTAGTGATACGGTTAGTGTTAGGCCTAGGGTTAGTATTTGGTTTAGGGTTATATTTAGGGTAATGAATAGCATTAGAGCTAGGGTTAGGGCTACGGTTTTGGATAGGATTAGGGCTAGAGTTAGGGTTAGGGTTAGGCTAGTGCTAGGGTTAGGGTTTGGGTTAGGTTTAGGGTACAGGTTAGGCTTTGAGCTAGGGTTAGTTCTAGGTTCAGTGTTAGGTTTAGGATTATGTCTAGGGTTAGATTTACAGTTAAAGTTAGTGTTAGTGTTAGGTTACAGATAAGGTTATCTTTAGAGTTAGGTTAATGGATATGGTTTGATGTTGGGTTAGGGATAGGAGTAGTTTTAGGTTTAGGGTTAGTGTTAGGGTTAGGGCTAAGATTATCATTAGATTTTGGGTAATGGATGGGGTTAGGTGTCAGGTTAAGGTTAGGGATAGTTTTAGGTTTAGGGTTAGTGTTAGGGTTAAGGCTAAATTTGGATTCAGAGTAATGTTTAGGGTTTTATCTAGGGTTAAGGCTACAGTGAGGGTTAAGTTTAAGGTTAGGTCTAGGATTAGGTTTAAAATTAGGATTAGACCTAGGGTTATCATTAAGGTTAAGGTTCGGTTTATTGTAATGGACAATTTTAGAGGTGGTATTAGGGCTAGTGTTAACATTATGATTAGGGCTAGGATTAGGATTAGGTTTAGGCATAGGGCTAGGTTTATGTTTAGGATTCAGTTCTGGGTTTTATCTAGGGTTAGGTCTATGGCGAAGGTTAGGGTTAGCGTTAGTGTTACGCTTAGGGATAAGGGATAAGCTTAGGTTAGGGTTAGGATTATGCTTTGGGCTAGATTTAGGCCTAGGATTAGGGCTAGGTTTTGTGTTAGGTTTAGAGCTAGTTTTAGTGCTATGGTAATGTAAGGGTTATGTTTACATTCATGGCTAGGTGTAGTGTTAGGTTTTGGTTTCGGTTAGGGTCAGTTTTATAGCTAGGTTTAGTGTTAGTGTAAGGGTCTGTGTTTGGATTAGTATTAGGGTTAGGGCAAAAGCCAGAATTAGTATTGGTTAGGTCTAGAGGTAAGGGTAGTGTTTGGCTATGGTTAAGGGTTATCATTAGAGCTAGGGCTAGTTTTTTGTTTAGGTCTTTGTGAAAGATATGGCTAGATTTTTGATTAGGTTTAATCTAGGTCTAGTGTTAGGGTTAGGTTTATATATAGGGTTATGTGTAGGGCTAGTGTTAGGGTTTAGTTTAGGTTCAGGGTCAGAATAAGGGTCAGGGTTAGGGTTAGGATTTAGGTTATTGTTAAAACAAGAATGAAGGCTAGAGTTAGGACTAGTAATAGGGTTAGTGTTTGGGTTAGACTAAGGATTAGTTTTAGGACTAGGGTTAGCATTAGGGTTGGGGTTTGGATAGGACAAAGCATAAGGTTAGAGGTAGGGTTAGAGCTAGGTTTTGGGTTAGGGTTAGGGCTAGTGTTAGGGTTAGGGTTAGGTTGAAAGCTAGGGTTAGGTCTCAGATTTGGGCTAGGTTTTGGTTAGCATTAGGTTCAAGGTTACGGCTAATGTATGACCTAGCTTTACGTTTAGAACTAGTTTTAGAGTTAGGGTTAGGACTAGGTCCAGTGTTAGGGTAAGGTTTAGGTTTAGGGTGATGTTTACCGGTACAGTTAGTGTAAATGTCAGAGTCAGGTTCAGGGGTAGTTTTAAGGTTAAGCTTAGGACTCGAATTAGGGCTAGGCTTAGGGCTAGATGTAAGGTTAGGGTTTGGTTGAGGTAAAAGTTTAGGGTTAGTGTTATGGCTCAATTTTATTTTAGGGCTATGGTTTAGGACTAGTTTTACGATTAGAATTAGGGTTAGGGCTAGTGTTAGGGTTATGTTTAGGTGTAGAATCAGGGTTAGATTTAGAGTTAGATTTATATCTAGGGTTAGGGCAAGGTGTAAGGTTATGTCTAGGGTTATTCTAGGCTTAGGGCTAGGAATAAGGTTATGGTAAGTAATAGGGTAGGAATTATGGCTAGGGCTAGGGTGAGAGTTATATATAGTCTTAGAGGTAGGGTTAGGGTTAGGTTTTGGATTAGGGCTAGGGTTAGTGTTAGTGTTAGTCCTAGGGTTAAGTTTAGGGCTAGGGTTAGTATTAGGGTTAGGGTTTGGGTTAGGTTTAGGTAAGTGATAGGGTTATAACTAGGTTTAGGACTAGGGAAAGGGTTAGAATTAGGGTTAGGTTATGATTAAGGCTAGGTTTTGGGCTAGGATGAGAGCTAGTGTTCGTGTTTGGGTTAGGGCTAGGATTAGGGCTAGGTTAATGTCAGGTCTAGGGTTACAGTTAAGGATATGTTTCGGGTTATGTTTATGGTTAGGTCTAGTGTAAAGGTTAGATTTATAGTAACAGTCTATTTACAGCTACGTGTATTATTTGGGTCAGTGTATGGCTTAAGGTTTGGTTTAAGTTAAGGTTTAGTCTTAGGGCTTGAATTAGGGTTAGAGTTTGGGTTAGGGTCATGAATAGTCTTAGTATTAGGGTTCAGGTTAGTTTTAGGGTAATGGATAGGTTTAGGGTTTGGAATAGTTTTATGGTTAAGCCTAGGGTTAGCATTAGGGTTAGTATTATGGTTAGGGTAATGTATAGAATTAGATCTAGGTTTAGGGCTAGGGTTATGGTTAGGATTAGGGCTAGGGTTAGGGTAGTGGATAAAATTAGAGCTATGTTTAGGGCTATGGTTAAGGTTAGGATTAGGGCTAGTGTTAGGTTACGGTTTGGGATAGGGCTAGGGTTATGTTAAGGGGAAATGTTAGGCTTTGAGCTAGGGTTAGGTCGGCCGCGAGGCTTAGGGTTAGGGTTAGGGCTAGGATTAGGTTTAGGGTTACACTTAGGGATATGTTCAGGCCTAGGATTAGGGATTGGTTTTGTGTTAGTTTAGGCCTAGGGTTAGGGCCATGGGTAATGTAAGAGCTAGGGTTTTGATTAGGGCTAGTTTTATGGTTAGGGTTATGGCTAGGTCTAGTGTTAGGATTAGGTTTTGTGTTAGGGTGAGCTTTGGAGCTAGAATTATGTTAGGGTCAGGGCCAGTGTTAGGTTAGAGTTAGTGTTGGGGTTAGTGCTAGAATTTGGACTAGGGTTAGGTCTAGGGGTAGGGTTAGTATTTGGGTTAGGTTAAGGGTTATTGTTAGGGCTAGGGCTAGGTTGTTGTTCAGGTCTAGGGCTAGAGATATGGCTAGAATTTAGGATTAGATTTAGGTCTAGGGTAGTGTTGCATTTAGGTTTATGTATAGGATTACCAGTTTAGGTTTAAATATAGGATTAGGGTTCAGTTTTGGGTTATGGTCAGGTTTAGACCTACAGTTGGTGTTAGGCTGAGAATAAGTGTCAGGGTTAGGGTTTGGGTTTGGGTTAGGGTTAGAGCTAGAATGAAGGTTAGAGTTTTGACTAGTAATAGGGTTGGGGTTTGGGTTCGACCATGCATTAGGGTTAGGAATTGGTTTAGCATTAGGTTTAAGTTTTAGCTTATGGTAATGGATAGGGTCAGAGCTAGGATTAGAGCTAGGGTTAGGGTATGGGTTAGGGCTAGTTTTAAGGTTAGGGTTAAAAATATGGTTAGCGCTCAGATAGGGCCAGGTTTGGGGTTAGGTTGGGGCTAGTGTTAGGCCTACAACTAATGGTTGAACCAGGGTTATGATTAGGGCTACTTTTTGTGTAAGTGTTATGGCTAGGTCAAGTGTTAGGTTTAGGGTTAGCGTTAGCGTGATGTTTAGAGCTAGGGTTAGTGTTAGGGTCAGGGTCAGTGTTTGGGTTATAGTTAGGGTTTGTATTAAACCCAGAATTATCACTATAGTTAGGTCTAGGGGTAGGGTTAGTGTTTGTGTTAGGTTAAGGTTTTTCATTGGGGCTAGTGCTAGCTTCTTGGTTAGGTCTAAGGCTAGTGATATGGCTAAATATAGGATTAGGTTTAGGTCTAGGATTAATGTTAGGGTTAGGTTTAGGAATAGGTTTATATCTCTTGCTAGTTTTAGGGTTCAGTATAGAGTTAGGGTCAGGTTTAGACCTACGGTTACCATTAGGGTCAGAATAAGTGTCAGGTTTGAGTTATGGGTAGAGCTAGAATGAGGGCTAGCCATAAAACAAAGTAATAGGATAGGGTTTGGGATTGACTAAGGATTAGAGTTAGGCCTATAGTTAGCATTAGGTTTAGAGTTAGCTTAGGGTAAGGTATAGGATCAGAGCTAGGTTTAGGGCTATGTTTAGAGTCAGGGTTAGGGCTAGTGTTAGGTTTAGTTTTAGGGTTAAAACTATGCTTAGGTTTTGCATTAAGGCTAGGTTTTGGTTAGAGTTAGGGCTAGGTTTAGAGTTATGGCCAATGTATGGACTAGGGTTTTGATTTGGTCCTGTTATAGGATTAGGGTTAGGACTAGGTCTAGTTGTAGGATTAGGTATAACATTAGTGTGATGTTTAGAGCTAGGATTAGTCTTAGAGTAAAATTCAAGGTCAGAGTAGTTTTAGGGGTAGGGTTTGGACTCAAATTAGGGCTAGGGTTAGGGCTAGGTGTAGAGTTAGGTTTTGGTTTAAGTTCAGTTTTAAAGTTAGGGCTATGGCTCAGTTTTGTTTTAGGGCTAGGGCTATGTTTATGGCTAGTTTTAGGCTTAGCATTAGGTTTAGGGATAGTGTTAGTTTTAGGTTTAGGCTTAGGGTTAAATTTTGATTTATATTTAAGATTAAGTCTAGGGTTAGGTCTAGGGCTTAGGATAGGACTACTGTTAGGTCTTGGTTTATGGCTAGGATTAGGGTTATGGTAAGGGATAGGGCTAGAACTAGGAATAGGGCTAGGGTGAGAGTGGGAGTTAGTCTTATGGCTAAGCTTAGTGTTTGGTTAAGTATAGGGCTTAATTAGGGCTAGTAATAGGGCTAGGTTTATGGTTATGTTTAGGCCTAGAGCAAGTTTTAGGCTTATGGTTAGGTTTAGTGTAAGCAATGGGGTTCAAGCTAGGGATAGGGCTAGGGTGAAGGTTAGAATTAGGGGTAGGGCTAGGGTTTCATTAGAGTTATGATTAATGCTAAGTTTAGGGCTAGGATGAGGGCTAGGTTTTGTGTTAGGTTTAGGGCTAGGGTTAGTGTTAGGGCGAATGTCAGATCTAGGATTACATTTAGGGGTAATTTTAGGGTTAGGTTTTTGGCTATGTTTAGTGTCAGTGTAAGGTTTATGGAAGTATCAAGTTTATAGCTAGGGGTATTATTAGGGTCAGGGTCATTATTAGGTTTAGGGTTTTCTTTAGGTTAAGGTTTAGGTTTAGGGCTCGAATTAGCATTAGGTTTTGGGTTAGGGTAATGATAGGGTTTGGTTTAGGGTTCAGGTTAGATTTAGCATAATGGATAGGGTTACGGTTAGGGATAGGGTTAGATTTAGGCCCAAGGTTAGCATTATAATTAGAGTTATGTTTATGGTAATTGATAGAGTTAGAGATAAATTTAGGGCTAGGGTTAAGGTTAAGGTAATGGGTTTGGTTTGTGTTAAGGTTAGGGCTAGAATTACAGCTAAGGCAAATGTCAGGTCTAGGGTTATGGTTATGGATAGTTTTAGGGTTAGGTTTATGGCTAGGTCTAGTATAAAGGTTAGGTTTAGGAGTAGGTTCAAGGTTAGAGCTAGGTACATTATAATGTGAAGTGTCAGAGTTAGGGTTTGTGTTAGGTTAAGGTTTAGGTTTAGGGCTCGATTTAACATTAGGGTTAGGGTTAGGGTAATGATAGGATTAGGTTTAGGGTTCAGGTTAGGTTTAGGTTAATGACATAGGTTAGGGTTAGGGATAAGTATAGGGTTAGGCTTAGGGTTACCATTAGGGTTATGGTTATGGTTAGGGTAATGGATAGGGTTAGAGCTAGTGATAGGGCTAGAATTCTGGGTAGTGTTAGGGTAAGGTTTAGTGCTATGTTCTGAGTTAGGGTTAGGTTTAGGTTTAGGTTTAAAGCTAAGGTTAAGGCTCAGATTAGGGCTTTGTTTGGGGTTTGGTTAGGGTTGGGGTTAGGGCTATGGCTAATATATGACCTAGTGTTACAATTAGTGCTAGTTGTAGGTTTAGGGTTAGGGGTAGTTCCAGTGTTATGGTTAGGTTTAGGGTTAGGGTGATGTGTAGAGCAAGGGTTATTGTTAGGGTCAGTGTCAGAGTCAGGGTTAGTTTTAGGGTTAGGGTTAGAACTCGAATTAAGGCTAAAATTAGTACTAGGTGTACGGTTAGGTTTGGTTTAGGTTAAGGGTTTGGGATATAGGTTGGCTTTGTTTTAGGGCTAGGGCTACAGTTATGG
>NW_026001717.1:0-2352 GCF_001458135.2 Marmota marmota marmota | reverse complement strand
CTAGCCATTGCGCTAACCGTAGCCTTAAACCTCACATAAAAACTAGTCCTAATCGGAGCCCTAAACCTAGCTTTAACCCTAACCATAAACCTAACCCTAGCCCTAACACTATACCTTACCCTGAGCAAAACCTTAAACCTAATGGTAACCCTAGACCTATCCTTAATCCTTAGGCTAACCAAATCCTAACCATATTAATAGCCCTAACCCTAGATCTCATTCTAGCTCTAATGTTATCCCAAACCCTAACCCCAACGCTGACCCTTATTCTGAACATAACATATACCCTAGGGCTAAACCTGACCCTAACCCTAAACCAAACCCTAACACTAGCCCTACTTGTAACCTTATGCCTAAACCTAACCCTACCACTATCTATAGACCTAAACCCAATCCCAAATCTAGCCTGAACTCTAGCTCTAGACCTAAACAAAATCCTAACCCTAGCCCTAATAAAAACCTTTACCTCACCCAAACACTAACTCAAACCCTAGACTTAAACCTAGTCCTAATTCTGGCTGTAACCCTAACTTTACCTCTAACCCAAACACTGACCCTGCCTTTAACACTAAACCTACCTCCAAACCTAAAACTAACCTACACCTAAACCTAATTCTAGACCCAGCCATAACCCTAACCCTAAAACTAGCCCTAATCATAACACTAGATCTTACATTACCTATAGGTCTAACCCTAGGCCTAAACCTAACACTAAACATACTAAACATAGAGCTAATTTTAGGCCTAAACCTAGCCTTAAGCATAACACTAAACCTAACACTAGCCCTACACGTAACCCTAGCCCTCACGTTAGTCCTAAGATAGTCAAAGCTTAACTTTTACCCTAAACATAAACCTAGACCAATCCCTACCTCTCACTCTAAACCTAGCCCAAATCTTAAACTTAACCTAGCCCCAAACCTAGATTTAACCTACCCATTACCCTAACCCTAAACCTAAACTTATAAACCCTAATGAAAACCCTAGCCCTAACTCTAAACCTAACCCTGACCATAACACTAAACCTAACCCTTGTCCTAGACCCAACCCTAGCTCAAAACCTAAACTTTACCCTAAATATAACCCTAACCCTAAGCTAGGTTTAATAGCTCTAATCCAAAACCTAACCTAACTCTAGCACTAATCCTAACCTAACCCTAGCCATAACCATAAATCTAACCCTATATATTATCCATATGATAACCCTAATCCTAATGCTAACCCTAGGCATAACCCTAACCCTTTTGCTAACCATAAAGCTCTCCAAACCCTAAACCTACCCTGAAACCTAAACCTAACCCAATCAATTACCATAACTCTAACACTAACCCTAGTGCTCATTTGAGCCCTATCCCTAAAACTTAACCTAAAAAAAAACCCCTAACACTGATCCTGACCCTAAAAATACACCTAGCTCTAAACCTGACCCTTACCCAAAGCCTAACCCTTACACTAGGCATAGACACAAACCTAACCCTAAATATACTCCAAACTGACATTATCCCTAGCCCTAATTCTAGACCTAAACCTACAACAAACCCTAGCCCTCATCCTAGCCCTTAACCTAGCCTTAATCATAACCCTAACCCTAACCCTAGCCCTAACCCTAATTCTATCCCTCACCCTGCCTGTAAACCTAGCTATAACACCATAACTTACCCTAAAATTAACTATAACCCTAGCCCTAACACTAGGCCAAAGCTGAACACTAACCCTAGCCCTAATCCTAGCCCTAACTTAGCCCTATCCATAAAACTAACCAAAACCCTAGCCCTAAGACTAACTCTAACTCTCACCCTAGCCTTAGCCCTACTTCTAACCCTATCTGTTACCGTAACCATAACCCTAGCCCTAACCCTTGCCCTATAGTGAGACCTAGCCCTAATCCTAGATCTAACGCTAAATCCAAATCTAATCCTAAGCCTAACACTAACACTAGCCCTAACCCTAATGCTAATCTTATAACTAGCCCAAACCCTAAACCTAGGACTAAAACAAAACTGAGCAACAGCCCTAACACTAAACTTTAACTTAAACCAAACCCTAACACTACACCTAGACATAACTCTAGCCCTAATTCGAGTCCTAACCCTAACCTTAAAACTTACCCTGACCCTGACTCATATCCTAACACTGACCCTAGCTCTAAAGACCACGCTAAACTTAAACCAAACCCTAAGAGTAACCCTAGCCCTAATTCAAGTCATAACCCTAACCTTAAAGCAAACCCTGACCTGACTGATATCCTAAAAGTCACCCTAGCTCTAAACACAGCCCTCACCTTAAACCGAACACTAAGAGTAACCCTAGCGCTTATCTCAACTGAACACTAGACCTAGCCATAACCCTAAT
>NW_026001716.1:0-2352 GCF_001458135.2 Marmota marmota marmota | reverse complement strand
ATTGTATGCATGTCTGGGAACTGATCAGAGCCCAAGATTCCTGGGAACAAGCAGAAGCAGGTGAACAAATGAACACCCACCTCTCAGGGACTCATGGGATTGTGGATTTCTGGCTGGGCTGTGCTAACTGGTCCAAGATTGTCATGGAGAAACTAATCCTTGCTCAGCTTCATCTTTCCTCTATTCCTTTGCTTAACTGAGAGCCCACCTTTCATCATTTTGAAGAACACTGCAGTTCTCACTTGCAAGTTCTCCCTGAGGCAGGATGGCAGAGTGAAATAGCAATAAAAAAGTACTCCAGAAGTTCAAATCCCACTTTCAGCTCTACCACTCTCTAGCTGTGTAATGCTGGACCAATCATTGAATGGAAAGTGTTTATAATCCAAAGAGACTTTTTCCAGGTACAAAATGAATACAATAATACTTTTAGGGTTGCTATGAGAATCAAATCAGACAGTATATCTGAAAAATTGTGATTTGCATAATGCTAATCAATTCCAAACAGTGAATCCATTTCTAGCTAATTCCAATCCTCTTTCTCTCTTCTTTATGTTCTTCTTTTCAAGGTCTTTGTTCCACTTTGCCTTTATTTACACTTGAGTTCTATCCAATCTCTGGCATGATGGTTTACTTTTATGGATTAGCCACAAAGGCAGAGTGATTTTTAGAGAACACACAGCAAGTTGCATCTTGTTTACAGGATACATTGTAAATTCTTTGTGCCTGGCTTTCCTCATTCATCACTTTTTTAATTCCTTTATTCTGCTTTAAGCAAGAAGGCCTCTCTAAACAGTCCCTGGACACTCTTAAGGCCTTTAAATGGGTTTAAAAGGGCTAATCGAATGAGAAGTTTTTAGAGATGTATAAAAGTACTAAAGTGTGATTTGAAATATGTTGTCAACACTTGTGGCCATTTCAACATTCCATAGTAGGTTGTAATTGAGATTATCTGGAGTCTTTCTTTTTTGCCTGAAAAAAAAATTGATAGGACAGAGAAATAAGATCTGTGTGGATGGATGTCAGAGGATTCAACATTATTTCTCATCTTCTGCAAGTTTTGAGTTTGACACAGTACAGACTAGCTTTTAAAAAAAAGAACATGTTGATTATTAATATTTGTATGATTTCTACCATTTTGTTGGGTTTTTTGGAGGTTGTAGCAATACTAGAAATGCTGCTGCATTCAAAAGAATGAAAAAAAAAACATTTAAAAACCTGAAAAATGCTGAATATGGACACAGCCTGGGCTGGTGAAAAAGTGCACACAGATGGTAATTGGTGAAAAGATAAAGTGGTAAGTGTGTGAGCTCAAACGAAGTAGGTTTTCAATTTTGCGTCTGTTATCACTGAAAAACCTCTCATTGCAGTTCCTGTATCATCAATCTACTAAAAGCCCTGAATTTCTAGGGAACAAAATTATGGCAAAATGGGAAATCTCATAAAGCAACCTGTTTTGTGACTGGTATTTTTCGCTTTTCTAAAGTATTCCCTTTCTTTTCAAAAGACTTTCCAGCAACGGCAAAGTTCACAGAGTTACTTAATTCCAGTTTTAAAAAACTCATAAAAGCCCATTAGCTGAAAAGAAAAGGCAAATAAATGGCATGTTCTTCTGTGAAGCCATTAGTGATAAGAGAGGTTGGGATGTGAGGCTTATTAGCAATTTGGATCACTTGGGGACTGTTTTACTCCTTTAGCTCCCCACCTCTGATGTTGGTGAAAGAAGGTCTAATCACAATACAGGTGGGAATCTTGCCTCAGGTTATAGATGAAGAGTGACAGAGCTTTGGCAAATACCTCCTGACTCTACAGTCATTAGAGTATCTCCTCTGCTTGGGCATCTTTTCCCCCCTCATTTCTTCCTCCAGGTTGCCTGAGCCAAATGCAATGCCTTCTCTGTCCAGAAGGCAACCCTGACTTCCAACAAGAAGAACAAATCCTGTGGATAGCCCACCACTCAGCGCTGAGAGTTAGAAGTCACCTTCCCAGGTAGACTAATCCCAATCTAAAGCTGCTTCCAAATTGTATTGATTGACAAAGGGAAAGAGATTCCCATCAGATTGTTCTTGAGCACACTCCAGCCTGGGGCTGTCAACGTGAACCTACAGCACTACTACTGAGTCTACTCCCTTCTTTTGGCATCACATTTTCCCTAGAAGAATCTCCAAGTCACTTCCAATGTCTGCCCCAACTGGCTCTTCTCTACCCTTGTCTACCAGAAATTCCTTGAAATTTGGCACAATAATCTCACTTTCAATTCATTCTGAAAAAACAAACAAAAAATTCCCTACAAAAAAAAAAGAAAAAAGAAAGCCAAATTTAAATTGGAGCAAAGGTGTTCACTGTAGCATTACC
>NW_026001715.1:0-2352 GCF_001458135.2 Marmota marmota marmota | reverse complement strand
CAAGAGTGCTGCGCAGGAAAACGCAAGGTTCAGAACCAGAGAGCCAGCCAGGCACCCTGACCCCCAGCACACGCCCTGACCCCCAGCACACACCCCAGATATCTGTGATGGGGCGAGGCCATTGCGCAGAGTAGAGCCGCCTGGCAGAGGGTGGCAGGTGGGGCGCTCTGTCCCCCACGGTCCTGTTAATTTCTGCCACCTGCTCAAGTTGCACAGTGTGCAGGGAGAAGGCGCCTGGAGACCCTGGGTCTGGTGGGGGCGGGGATGCTCCCTCCCGCCACCAGCCAACCAGCCAGGCTCCTCCTCAGCATCCTGCAGAGGGGAGGTGACCCTAGAGGCAAAGCCCCCTTGCTCCAGGCTGGATGGGGCAGGGAGGGGACCGAGCTGGGGCCCACAGGGGTGGGAGGGGAGGGACACCAGACTTGGTACCCACCAACAACTCCTAGGCACCTCTGCCCAGACCACCTGGGCCTCCGTCCCAGCCCATGATGACGCTGCTGGCTCTCTACTGCCTGGAGATGTCCCCAGAGAAGTCTGAAGCCAGGAGGACTCAGGGGCCTCTGAACAGCCACTGAATGCCCTCACCGAGCACCTGCTGGGCTAAATGCTGGCGAGGGAATGAGCAGACCCAGCAGCACCTGCCTCATCCCAGCTACCAGGGAGGCCGGGACAGGAGGATCCTAAATTCTAGGCCAGCCTCAGTAACTTAGCAAGTCCCTGTCTCAAAGGAATATAAAAAGGGCTGGGATGTGGCTCAGCGGTAAAGCACCTCTGGGCTCAATCCCCAGTCCCAATAAACAAAAAATACTGGCAGTTAATTAAAATTAAAGACATCCATATATTAAGCAGGCCAAGAACATGCGTGGTTGGAGCCGATTTGGCCTGAGAATCTCTAGTTTGCAACCCCAGGCATCAGGGCTGTGGCCCGCCCAGGGGAAGAGGACAGGTTGGAAGAAACACAGAGAACAAGCTCAAGGCTGGGTCAGATCCAGGCTCTGTAACCTGCACTGTGTGGCCCTGGGCAAGTGGAGAACACTCTCTGATACTCAGGTCCCTTTCTTATAAACTGGAACACGATGTCCACTTCGGGGGTTATCATAGGACATTGAGGCCAGGCACAGGAAGCCCTTCTTGGGTAGTAGATGCTCAATGAAACTGCTGGCTGCCAGGCGGCTCTGAGTTTGGCTCCTGCTAAAGGCTGCAGGGCCCCGCTGCAGCTGGTGCAGAGCCCTCCCACACCTCCCTGGTCTCAGAGGCCTCCAAATGGGTGGGGCCTGAGGGGGACAGGTCGCCCACCTAAAATGCAAAGCTGGGGAAGGGGCTGAGTAAGACCATGTCTACGACAGATTTTCCCCATGATGTTTAGCATTTAGAAAAATTGGTTGCTGACTTTAAGACACTGGAAGAGTCATATCAACCCCAAATGTCCAGCTCTCTCCCGCAAATAGGAAAATCTAGCCACCTTTGGTCCCCAATTACACAAGGCTGGTGCCAAGCAATTTGTACCCCTCAGATGAGGGGTGCAATTTGCCACGGCCCCAGTACTCCCTCCTGCCCTGCGCTGGAGACACTCATTTCTGTGACCCGATGGCCCCCTGGGCACCTGTGGGTAAATCTCCTGCGGTTCCTCCCTGCCCTGCCTGGGGGCCCAGCTCCTTCTCCCTCCAGCTCCTCTGAATGCCTGTCCTGGGCAGGTCTGAGCCTCCCCCGCCTCCCCGGGCCCCTGCTGGCCCTGCTGGGGGAGGGGTGAGCAGGTGGGCCAGGCATGGAGGCCAGGACGCCATCCATCTGCCCAGCAGGATGGAGGGACGCAGCCTCACTTGGTTCCGCTGTTTAGCCCAAGAGCCTCCCTGGAAAGCACCACATTCCTCTCCATCGGAAAACTCCATCCCGATGACACCTCGTGGACACTTTGGCCCGCAGAAAACAAAGAGTGGTTCGCGGCAGATTAGCCAGGTTGCCCTGCGCCTCCGGGCGCGTGTGCCAAGGGAGGGCTGGGCCCTGGCTGGGACAGGCCTGGGGCATCTGCTGAGGCTTCCCTTAGGGTTCTGAGTCTCCCATGGTCCCCTCTGCACAGGTCTGGAGCCACCTCCAGATGGGGGCTTGGTGTGCGGGGCCAGGCCGCAGCTTCCCTCGGGACAGCGCCCGGGACACTGGTGCTTGACTGGAGCCCCCCCCCAGGGCTCTTTTCTCCCTCTGGTGGGAAGAGGGTCCCAGACCCCCTGGGGTGAGGCTCTCACGGAGCTCAAGGCCCAGCAGGGACCCTTCAGGCTGAGGAAACTCCCCAGGACAGCACCCCACGGCTCGGCCGGCGCCACTCAGCTCCCACATCTGAGGCTCACGGGACAGTGA
>NW_026001714.1:0-2352 GCF_001458135.2 Marmota marmota marmota | reverse complement strand
GGTCTAACCGTATAAATTACCCTAAAAATAACCATAATGCTAATGCTAACCCTAGGCCTAACCCTAAACCTATCACAAACCAAAACCATATCCATTACCCTAAACCTAACCTGAAACCTAAACCTAACCCTATCCATTATCTATACCCTAATTCTAACCTTAATGCTAATTCGAGCCTAAACCTAAACCGTAACCTAACCCAAACCCAAAGCCTGACCCTGACCCTAATAATACCCCTAGCTCTAAACCTGACCCTTTCCCTAAACGTAACACTTAAATTTGACCTAGCCATAAACCTAACCCTAAGACTATCCCTAACTGTAAACTTAGACCTGATATTAGCCCTAGCCCTAATTTTTGCCCTAAGCCTAACACAAAACCCAGACCTAATCCTACCGTTAAACCTAGCATTAATCCTAACACAAACCTTAACCCTAGCCCTAACCCTAAAGCTAATTGTAAAACTAGCCCTAATCCTAAAGATAGCACTAAAACAAAACAGAACAGGCCTAACACTAAACCTTAACTTAAACCAAACACTAGCACTACACCCAGAACTAACCCTAGCCCTAATTCAAGACCTAATCCTAACCTTCAAAGTAACTGTGACCCTGTCTCACATCCTAACACTCACCCTAGCTCTAAACAACACCCTAAAATTAAACAAAACCCTAACAGTAACCCTAGCCCTAATTCGAGTCCTAACCCTAACCCTAAAACTAATCCTGACCTGACTCATATTCTAACACTAACTCTAGCTATAAATATCAATCTAACATTAAACCTAACCCTAACACTTGATCTACCCCTACCCCTAACCCTAAATCTAACCCTAATTGTAACCCTGGTTCTTATATTAGTCATTGTCCTAACCCTAGCCTTAAACCTCACACAAAAACTAGCCCTAATCTGAGCCCTAAACCTAGCTTTAACCCTAAACATAACCCTAACCCTAGCCCTAAACCTATCTCTAAGAGTATCCCTTACCCTAAGCAAAACCCTAACCCTAATAGTACCCATAGACCTATCCCTAATCCTTAGGCTAACCAAATAATAACCCTATTAATAGTCCTAACCCTAGATCTCATTCTGGCTCTAACCCTATCCCAAACCCTAACCCTAACCCTGACCCTCATTATGACCATAACACAAACCCAAGGTCTAAACCTGACCCTCACGCTAAACCTAACTCTAACACTAGCCTTACTGGTAAACTTATTCCTAAACCAAACCCTACCATTAGCCCTAGATTTAAACCTAATTCTAAATCTAGCCTTAACTCTACCTCTAGACATAAAGAAAAATCTAGCCATAGCCCTAACAATAACCCTTAACCTAACCCAAACACTAATCTGACCCCTAGACCAAAACCTACTCCTAATTCTGGCTTTAACCTGAACTTTAACTGTAACCAGAAGACTGACCCTGCCTTTAACACTAAACGTACCTCTTATACTGACCCTAATCAAAACCGAAACCTAATTCTAGACACATGCATAACAGTATAACAAGACCTAATCATAACTCTGGCTCTTACATTACCCATAGCCCTAACCCTAGGCCTAAACCTAACCCTAAACACCGAACTAATCCAATGACTAAATCTAGCCCTAAGCATAACACTAACCATAAATCTAGCCCTCACCTAACCCTAGCCCTAACATAAATCTAGTCCTCAACTTAGTCCTAACCCTAGCTCAAAGTTTAAAACTTACCCTAAACATAAACCTAGACTTATCACAAACTCTAACCCTAACCCTAGCCCTAATCCTAAACTCAACCTTCGCCCTAAACCTACCTCTAAACCTACAAATTACCCCAACCCTAAACTTATTGATAATCCTAGCCTAAACCCTAACTCTAAACCTAACACTAACCAGAAAACTGACCCTAGACATAATCCTAAATTTAACACTTGCCATAGCACTAAATGTATCTCAAGCCATAACCTAACCAGAAACCTAAACATAACCATAGCCCTAATCCTAAACCTAAACCAAAATCTAACCCTAACCTAACCCTATATCTAACCCTATATATTACCCTAACCCTAAAACTAACCTTAATGATAACCCTAGCAGTAACCGTAACCCTAATACTAACAATAGCATAATCTTATCCCTAGACCTAACCCTAAAACTAAACCTCTCTCTAGCCATGACCATAGCTCAAAACCTAACCCTTACACTAAACATAAACCTAAAACTAACCCTAGTTCTAAACTTAACCCCAACCATAACTCAAGACTTATTCCTAATCTTAACTCTAGTTCTAAACTAAGCTCAAATCTTACCCACTACCATAACCCTAACCCTTACCCTAATGCTAACCCTAAGCCTAACCCTAACCCTA
>NW_026001713.1:0-2352 GCF_001458135.2 Marmota marmota marmota | reverse complement strand
GGGACACTCAACCACTGAGCCACATCCCCAGCCCTATTTTACATTTTATTTAGAGACAGGTTCTCACTGAATTGCTTAGTGCCTGGCCATTGCTGAGGCTGGCTTTGATCCTGGGACTACAGGCATGTATCACCATGCCCAGAGAATTTATTAATACTTATTTTAACACTTAGTACATTATTTCTATTTTTAAAAACCTCCTCTACATGAAAGTAAAAATTAGCTGCCCAGCTATAGTTAATTTTTTAAATTTTTAATTATTTATACATGATAGTAGAATGCACTTCATTATACATAATGAAGTATAATTTCTCATTCTTCTGGTTGTATATGATACAGAATCACACCGGTCATGTCGTTATATATGTATATAGGGTAATAATGTCTAATTCATTCTACTATCCTTCCTACCCCCATATCCCTCCCTTCCCCTCCTTCTACCTAAAGTAACTCTATTTTTCCCTAGTCCCTCCCCCCATATTGTGAATTAGCTTCCCCATATCAGGGAAGAAAACATTCGGCTTTTGATTTTGGGGGATTGGCTTATTTCACTTAGCATGGTATTTTTCCAACTCCACCTATTTACCGGCAAACCATAATTTCATTCTTCTTTAAGGCTGAGTAATATTCTCTCTCTCTCTCTCTCTCTCTCTCTCTCTCACACACACACACACACACACACACACACCACATTTTTTTAAATTCATTCATATGTTAAGGGCACCTAGGTTGGTTCCATAGTTTAGCTATTGTGAAGTGAACTGCTATAAACTTTGATATGGCTACACCACTGTAATATGCTGATAACTTTTAAAGTATTAGGAATATAATCTAAAATGATAAATAGTATAATAAATACACAAATCAGTAACATAGTTGTTTATTACCAAGTATCACATATTTTTTTTTAATATTTATTTTTTTTTAAATTTTCGGCAGACACAACATCTTTATTTGTATGTGGTGCTGAGGATCGAACCCAGGCCGCACGCATGGCAGGCGAGCGCGCTACCGCTTGAGCCACATCCCCAGCCCCAAGTATCACATATTGTCATGATAGCATGTGTTATATTTTATACAACTAGCCACACAGTGGGTGTGTTTACACAGCACTGCCATAAACATTGAGTAATGCTTTGTCCTAGGATAGATATCAGGACAGCTACAATGCTATGACTAAGAGACAGAAAATTTTCAGCTTCATTATACTCTTTTGGGACTACCTTGTACTTACAGTCCATCTTTTGATCAACATGTCCTTATGCAGTGCATGACTTGTAACAAAACAACCTATCTCATCTCCATCATCTATCTCTAAGAAGATAAGTTACCACACCATTTAAACATTGGGCAAACAACAATACAACACAAGGTAATGGACAAATTCCATAGCCTCCTTTGGCAATGAGCCTCATATCTACCTGCTTTTACAGTCAAAAATGTAAGTCTACGGACTGGGGTTGTGGCTCTGTGGTACAGCACTTGCCTAGCATGTGCAAGGCCCTGTGTTCGATCCTTAGCATCACATAAAAATAAATAAAATAAAGATATTGTGTCCAACTACAACTAAAAAATAAATATCTTTTAAAAATGGAAGTTTACTTTGTGAATGTTTCTCCTGTTCTAATTCAGATTTGTTCCCTTTAAGGGGAGTTGGTAGCCCAATGGATAATATAATTTATATACTTCGAGTAATGACTGAATGAATTGCCTTCAATAATGGCTTTACTTATATTTCCACACATTTTAGGTTCTTTTTTTTTTTTTTTGTACTGGGGATTAAACTCAGGGACACTCGACCACTGAGCCACATCCCCAGCCTTATTTTTGTATTTTATTTAGAGACAGGGTCTCCTGAGTTCCTTAGTTCCTCACTTTTGCTGAGGCTGGTTTTGAACTCGAGATCCTCCTGTCTCAGCCTCCTGAGCCAGTGGGATTACAGGTGTGTGCCACCATGCCTGGCTATGTTTTAAGTTCTTAAAAGACTTCCAAATCAATGTTTCCTCTATAGTCTTAGGAAACCAGGAATTCTATACTGCCGCAATCTGGCTGGGCACAAAATAACGGAGCCACCACAAAGCCTGGTAGATTCAAACAGCAACTCTTTATTCGCGAACTCCCCGGCTCTACACGCATTTTTCTGGGAAAAATACACTCCCTTCACCGGGCTCTGTGTACCAAATACTCTCAGAACCCCCGCACAAACTCAACGGGAACTCAAGGAACTCAAGGAGTGGGCGCCTGAGGCAGCAGGATACACCCTATTCCCAGCAGGATCCACCCTAAACCTGGAACCACCCTAATCCACTAAACCTGGAGCCACCCTAATCCAGCAGGATCCACCCTAAACCT
>NW_026001712.1:0-2352 GCF_001458135.2 Marmota marmota marmota | reverse complement strand
GTTTATACACAATGAAATATTACTCAGCAATAAAAGCGAGTAAAATCATGGCATTTGCAGGTAGATGGATTAAGTTGGACATGGAGCTTTAAAAGTTAGATGCAGAATTATACTTTGATGAGTTTTTACTTTGGTAAATATTGCTATGCTCTTTCTTAATTAGAAAACATGAATAATACCTGTCAAAGTTCTGCAAACTGATGGATAAACTACTTCAAATAGATTCAGGTGGAAACTGAGTTAACAGTAGTTGGTTGAGTGTGTGCGTATGTGTGTGGGTGTGTGGGTGTGTGCACACTCATGGTGCTGATGAGGCCAGATGCAGGTAGGGCCTCATGCACATAGTTTCATATGCTATATCCTTGGCCTTAAAAAATAATGCTTTTTATTCAATAGTTCTATTTTCAGATATTCTGTTAGAAAAATTGAAATATCACTGAAGTACTGAATCCGAGTCTAGAGGAACAAACATGCACACCCATCGTGCACCTCGTCACCCTTCCCTGCTTCTGCTGCAGGTGGGGTTCCTCAGAAAGCCCTGCAAGCACAGTCAGAAACCTAAGGAGAAGAGCAGGGCTCCCTGGACAGGGCTGAAGGGGGAGCAGGCAGATGGGGCCAAGAGAAGAGCCAAAGGCAGAAGCAGCCTTGGGGAGGACTGCACCCAGCCTCGGGAGAGAGGCAGCCGTGTTCTGTACTAGGGGAGGGGCCGTCTAAGAGATTCTTCTAACCTGCTCATTTCTCAGGAGTGGAAAAGAGCTCTTGTTCGGATGGCTGGCTGCGTTTCTCGACCAGCAGTTTGTGTCATCTGCTCCAGTGACCAAACTGCACAAGAAGCCAGCTTCAGGAACACGAGGTGGCTGCATTTTCAGCAGTCTCCTCTTATCCCCAAACACAGACTTTGTCTTCGCAACTGGAGATAGGATGGGGATGAGGGCCTCAAGCCCTCTAGGTCTCTAAGGATGGCACTAGTATCTCCATTCCCTCCAGAAAGTGACTCCACTTTTCAAACTAACAGATAACCTGGTCTTCACTTACTGTGCACTGCATAATATGATGAAGCATATGCACCTTGTGGGATGACTCTTTCTAACTGGTTCCATGGAGCTAGATAACATGAAACCTCACAAAGCTGTAACTTTTGTGGTAGAGCACATAATATCAGCTCTTTCCACCTTTTTTCAATAATACACTGTATCATTAACTATAGTTACTGTGCTGAGCAGGACATCTCTTGAACTTGTTCCTCCCATCTAGCTGTAGTTACGACATTTTCTCTCTTGGCTTCAAAAGCCTTCATTTAAGCTTCTGCACAACCAAATGTCTAACGTGAATTTGTGCCAAATGCTGACTATGTTGCTGCCTTTAGTATGGCCTCTATAGTTTCCAAAGTTTGATGCATCACACCAGGTAGCACAGTCCACAGAGAAACCACCCCGATTAACCCCTAGTGAGCGCTCAGTACCCACCTACCTGGGCTATGGGCTCTTCCTTGCCAGCCAGGCAGGAGGTGATCAGCAGGTAAGCTGGCGCCAAAATCTTATCAAGTAAGCACTTTCTTTTACCATTTTTAGGACTAAGTGTAGCGGTCTGAGGTCCCCAGGCAGCAAACCCAGAGCCTACAATGAAGGAACAGAGAAAAGATCAGAGTTGTTTTTAGGATCACTCTCTGGGGTAGCAGGACTGGGCAGAGGTGTGGAGCTGAGGGGTGGATAGGCAGGCTCCTGCTGCCCGGAAGAGGAAGTCTGAGAGAGACAACCCTTCAGCACTGTCCTCCTTTAGAGGAAAGGCCAAGTCCTGCACCCACACTGACGCGCATTGCATCACGGCCTCCCCTGGAGGGGAGCATGAGACATCTCTCTCCAGCTGAGGTATTTTCCTCGGGGAACTAACTGCCAAAGGCTTTCTGCCAGCAGAGCCACATGCACCGGGTGTCCTTGCCTGTCCTTCAGCACACATGGATGTCTCACTTGAAAAACTTGAGTTTAAGTATTGCATTATAAATCATGCTTAATAAATTGCACTCTATTACCAGATATTCTTTATTCACAAATCCCTTTCCCTGCTCAGTAAATATCTATATGTTTTCATCTTCACATCCCCATTTTTCACCTTGCAGTAGTCTCTGAAAACAACAACCAGAACTCACACCTCACTTCAGCAGTGTGCCTGTCCCCACCTTCAGGGGACTCCTTCGCCCTGATGTGCAGGAGCTGCCTCATGGCTTGATCCGACCAGTCAGTGCTCTGAGAGACCAAGCCCAGGCCTTCAGGGTGTCTTTCTGAGTTTACTTCCTCCCTGGAGAGCAGTTGCCAGGCAGAAAGCCCAAGAACTCAGGGCCATCACCCTCCACGG
>NW_026001711.1:0-2352 GCF_001458135.2 Marmota marmota marmota | reverse complement strand
CTGAAACACTTTTGATCCCAAGCATTTTTCGTAAAGAGAGTCTCAACCTATATCACTTTACTTTCCCATGAGCAGTGCATGTAAATTCCAGGTACTTCATGTCCTTAACAGCACTTCATAGAGTTGATCTCTTCCAAATTTTAGATATTTCAACCATGTAAAATGGTTATTTATTGTGCTTTTAAACTGTTTCCCTAGTGAATAATGACATTGAGCACATTTTTATATATTTATTTGCCATTTGAATTGCTTCTTTGCTGAAGTATCTGTTCCAATCTTGTGGCTACTTTTTACATAGGGTTTTTAAAATTTGTGTTTTTGTTTTTTTTTGTTTGTTTGTTTGCCTTTTGAATCTCAAGAATTCTTTCCATATTCTAGGTACAATTCCTTTGTCAGATATGTGTTTCACAAATATTTTATCCTTGTTTGGCTTATCTTCACATTTTCTCACAAGTATTTTTGTTTGTCTTCTTTTTGTTTTTGAAGAGCAAGAACTTTTAATTTGATAAAGTCCAATTTATCCATGTTCTTCTTTTATGGTTCATGCTTTTTGTACTACATTTAAAAAAAAAAAAAAAATCTTTGCCTACTTCCAAGTCACAAAGATTTTTTTTCCATGTTTTTCACCTAGAAGTTTTAGTTTTTTAGTTTTGATATTTGGTTTTATGTTTATGTGGCCCATTTCAAGTTAATTTTTATGTTTGATATAAGGGTTGAGTTTCATTTTCTTTTTCAATGTTAGCATCATTTCCTGGAATCCTTGCCAAGGTGTTAAATCCTGTATCACAGAGTGCTCCCATATTGATAAACTCTCTTATGTCCAACTTTATGTTCTATTCTCCTCTTGATCCAGGCAACTCTCTCCTGCATCCTGCCAATACATGTTGATTAGTTCCTGCAGCTGTTTCCTTCTTTAAAAAGTTCAGCACTTCCCTGGCTGGGCTACATTGTGACATAACCAACAGCTATTGTCAAATGGTCAGGGATAGAGGTAGATATGGATCCTGAGGGAGATACAGACAGGTCTTTTGAGATAGAAACCTTGTTTCAGCTTCCAGCGAAAGGTTAGCACTAGGCTTTAGTTGAGAGGAGGGCCACTTTTGCAGGCCCAGAAGGCTCAAGGGGATCTCAGTTTATAAGATTCCTGAGTGTGTGGATCTAGAGTTCTACTCCTTTCACCTCAATCCCTGACCCTGATATAGTTGACTTGCCAAAGTTGAAAAATCAACTTTCTTTCTCTGGAGCTCTGTTGAATGATAATTGAGTCCTGAGCCTGATGCTCAGGGTTTTTATCCTCTGGCTACACTCTATATTTTGCAAAAGAGGAAATTAGCCATCAACATCAAATTGATGGCTAATTCCCTCAAAATTTCATTGCCTTTTTCCAATTGATTGATAGCCCACAGGAAGAGACACTCAATTCCATTGCTCTTTCAATTACTATCCCTGTAAACCTCTTAAATGCTTGGGACATCTCACCACCTCTGTTTTCCTTTTCATCAGTGTTTCATCTCAGTTTATCATTGGTAAAAGCTTTAATAATCTTAATGCAACAGAATCCCACGGGCTACTCATACTCCGCCTGCCCAAGGAATGGGCCCTCATTAGCCAGTGGTGATCTTACACCGAAGTCTTGTTTTTTGGTGATTGCTGCATAGAACTACTCCTGCCGATACATATTATGGGCCATATTCCTCAGAAGATAGACTCCAAGAGATTTTTGTGCAGGAGGTTTACTGCAGAATACTCTCAACACGTCTAAGGAAGTAAGAATTAGGCAGAGAAAGAAGTTGAACCCTAGATGCTTCCACAAATACTGCAGGCTCTGAAGCTGGGATGGCCCTTCAGACATGTTCCAAACTGAGGCTAGAGTTCTGGGCCTTTGTGTCTCCACAGTAACCAGTCATGGGGTACCAGCTGCCCCTAGTTAGGAAGTAAACTTTTCAGTGAAGCAGCTCCATACAGTTTGCCAGGGATGTGTTAGCAAAACACCACAAACCAGGAAGCCTAAACAACATACATTTATGGAGTTTGGAAGTCCCAGATCAAGGTGTCAGTAGGGTTGACTTCCTCTAAGGCCTCTCTCCTTGATTTGCAGGTGGCTATCCATTTGCTGCCTCCTCACATACTTGTCCCTCTCCCTGCACACGTGTCCCTTGAGTCTCTGTGTGTCTTAAATGTTCTTCTTTTAAGGACACCAGTCAGATTGGGTTAGGGTCTACCCTAATGGTTTAATTTTAACCTAATTACCTCTTTAAAGACCATATATTCAAATCAGTCTCATTTTGAGGTACTCGGGGTGGGGGAAGAGGAGTTAAAGCTTAAACATGAATGGGCGGGGGGGGGGAGACA
>NW_026001710.1:0-2352 GCF_001458135.2 Marmota marmota marmota | reverse complement strand
ATGCAGCTCCCTCCTATAACTCCATGGTTATAATGTTTGGTTTATAAGAAGGGATTTTCCTGAGAAATAAACTGGGAGTGGTTGAGTGTCCTGGGTAAGAAGAGATAATAGATGAAGGAAAGTTGCAGGAAAAACAGAATGTCTATAGCAATCTTGGCTGGGACTTGACCTGTAGAACCCTCTTCCTTACTTCCAATGCATCAGTTTTCTTGTTATAACAAAATACCACAAACTGGGTGGCTTAAACTACAGTTCTGGAAGCTGGAATTCTAAGATCAAGGTGTTGGCAGGTTTGGTTTCTCCTGCTTAGCTTGTAGACGGCTGTGTCCTCACATGGTCTTTCCCAGTGCATGTGTGTCTGGTGTCTCTTTCTCTTCTTATAAGAACACCAGTCTTATTAGGTTAGGGCCTCGACCTCATGACCTCATTTAACCTTAATTAGTTCTTCAAAGTTCCCGTCTTCAAATACAGTTACAGTGGAGATCAGAGCTTCAATTTATGATTTTTTTCTGGGGTATGTGTGTGTGTGTGTGTGGAAATTTAGTCTATAATTTTCAATTATGTCTTTTAGACCTTGATATTTAGTTCTCTGTGGGCCTTTTTCCTGAAACCCACACTCAAGTCTTCATTCTGGCTTACTGATCTATGCCTGCCTGTACAAAACTGATCTATGCCAGCCCCCAAAACTGCCATCCTATCCTGACACCGAATCAGTTCAGGTCCCTCATCTTGGTCTTGGTTATCAAACTTATAGGTCAATTTCTGGCTATGGGTTCTTGAAGGAGATTACTCTAGCCATTGTTTCCCAGCTCAACCCTTCAATGGGATCAGTCATACCCTCCGTTAGATCTTAGGCAGAGGCTTAACATATAGGAGACAACTAACAAACCAGAGAGTAGCAAAATGTGTACAGTATTCCTATAAATATAATGTGGCTAATGGAATTGACTGCTAGTTTTCTAATAATAACTTTTGAAGCAAAAGAAAAAAGAAAGATAGGTTTGAACTAGATGTATTTTAGATGTCAGACCAAGATGTTTGACCTTTGTAAAGTAGGTAGATGTATCTTTGGAAAGCTTTTCCATTGAGAGTTAGGAATCATAGGAAGTATCTGTCTATATTATACCTATCTATACCTTATGCTGCAATAACAAATAACCACAAAATATTAGGGACTCACAATAACAAAGGGATTGTTGTTTTGTTTTATTCATGCTGTTTATTACAAATCTACTACAATTCTATTACATGTCTTCACTCTGAGATCCAGGCTGATGGAGCAGTTCACTTGGAAGAAAAAAAAAAAAAAGAAAATCTTTGGAAAACTATACTTAATTTTTTAAAGCTTCTGTTTGGTAATGTATTCACTTTGTTGTGATATACTTTAGTTCTACCTGCATTTCGTTGACTGAAGCAAGCTGTATGACAACACTTGACTTTGATGGGATGGAGAGTATGTTCTTCCTGCCCAAAGGAGGAATCATAGGAAACAAAAAACAAAACCAAAAAAATACCAAAAACCAGAAAATAGGCAAAAGGCAAAAGGCTGAATAGACATTTCTCAAAATAAGACATACAAATGGCCAAAAGGCTTATTAAAAAATGCTCAGTTATCACTAATCATCAGGGAAATGCAAATCAAAACCACAACGAGAGCTCTCACTCTAGTTAGAATAGCAATTATCAAGAAGACAAAGGATAACATGTACTGGTGAGGATGAGGAGAAAAGGAAACCCCTACTTGTTGTTGGTAGGAATGCAAATTAGTATAGCTATTCTGAAAAACAGTAAGGAGGTTTCTAAAAATTGAAAATAGACTACCATACCATCTAGCAATCCCACTACTGGGGATTTATCCAAAGGAAATAAAATATATATATTGAAGAGACATCTGCACTCCCACATTTATCACAACACTATCTATAATAGCTAAATTATGGAATCAACCTAAATATCCAACGATTGATGAATAGATATGTGAATAGATAAAGATTGGCATTTGCACAATGGAATATCTTTCAGTTATTAAAAAAGAATGAAATTCTGCTATTTGCTACACCTGGGTGGACCTGGAGGACATATTTAAATGAATAAACCAAGCACAGAAAGGCAAATACCACACGACCTCACTCATATGTAGAATCTAAAACAGTTGATTTCATAAAGGTAGAAAATATCATGGTGGTTACCCAAAGCTGAAGTGGTTATAGGTGAAGTGATAACAAGTGAAGGAAAGTTGCAAGAAAAATAGGGAAGATGAGATGTTGGTCAAAGGTTATATAATTATAGTCAGGTAGAAGGAACATATTGTAAGATACTTATTTTTTTTTTTTTTTTTAATTTTTTTTTATT
>NW_026001709.1:4456-8878 GCF_001458135.2 Marmota marmota marmota | reverse complement strand
ACCCTAAACCTAACCCTAATACAAACCCTAAAACTAAACCTAGCTCTAAACTTAATCCTAACTCTAACATTAACACTTCCCCTAATCCCAGATCTAAACCTACCTTTAATCCTAACCCTAACTCTAAACTTAGGCCTAACCCTAACACTAACACTAGCCCTAATCTTAGCCCTAACCCTATCCATAATGCTAACCCTATCCATTATCCTAACCCTAAACATAATCCTAATGCTGATTTGAGCCCTGACCCTAAAACTTAACCTATCCCTAACACTAAACATAATCCGAGCCCTAAGTATAACTATAACTCTTGCATTACAACTATAGTGTAGTTCTAACCTTTTCCCTTACCATCACCCTAAACCTAGACCTAATCTTAGATCTAAACCTAGCCCTAGCCCTAAAGCAAAACCAAGTCATAGCTCTAATCCTAACCCTTAACCTAAACCAAACCCTAACCTTACACCTTGCCCCAACCCTATCCCTAACCTTATCCCTAATTCTAGTCCTAACCCTACCCTGAAAACTATCCCTGACCCCGACTCAGACCCTAACACTAAACCTAGCTCTAAAATCATTGTAACTATCAATCTAAACCAAACACTAGACCTAGCTTTAACCCTAACCTTATAACTAGCACTAAAAATAACCTTACATTGTACATTAGCCATAATCGTAACCCTAGCCCTAACCTAACCCAAAACCTAGCCTTAATCAGAGTCCTTATCCTAGCTTTAACCCTTAACTTAAACCTAACACTAACCCAAACAAAAGCCCTAATCCTATACATAAACCTAGCCCTAAATGTAGGTCTAACTCTATCCATAATCTAATGATAACCCTATCCCTTATGCTAAACATAGGCCTAACCCTAACCATATACATTACACTAAACCACAACTAAACCCTAAACCTAAATCTGTCAATACCCTAACCCTAAATCTAATGCTAATTTGAGCCCTAAACTTAAACCCTAACCAAAACCCTAACCTTGATTCTGACCCTAATAATAACCCCAGCTCTAAAATTGACCCTTACCCTTAATCTAACCCTTACACTTGACCAAGCCATAAATCTAACACTATATATTTCCCTAATTGTAACCCTAGACCTGACATTAGCCCTAGACCTAATACTAGCCCTAAACTTAATACAAACAATAGCCCTCATCCTAGCCCTAAACCCTAGCCTTAATCATAACCCTTACCCTAACCCTGTCCCTAACCCTAATACTAACCCTCACCAAGCCCTCACTTTTGCTATAACCCGTTCCTTTAAACTAAATGTAACACTAACTCTAACCCTTAACCTAAGCCTAAACCTAACACTAACCCTAGCCCTAATTTAGCCCTAGCCATAACCATAAACCTAAAGCTAGCCATAAGACGAACCCTAACTCTCACACTAGCCCTATCACTAGTTCTAACCCTACTCCTTACCATAACCCTTACCTAACCCTAACCATTGTCCTAACCCTTGCCCTATCCTTAGCCCTAGCACTAACCTTAGATCAACACCTATCTTTAAATCTAACCCTAACCTGAAGTCTAAGCCTAACCCAAACACTAGCCCTAAGCCTAACACTAATCCTAAAACTAGCCCTAACCCTAGCCCTAGCCTAAAACAAAACTGAAACATAGCTCTAACACTAATCCTTAAACTAAACAAAACCCTAACAATACACCTACCCCTAACCCTAGACCTAATTCGAATTTTAAGCCAAACCCTATAACTAACTCTGACCCTGACTCTGACACTAACATTAACCCTAGCTCTAAACATCACACTGACCTTAAACCAAACCATAACACTCAACCTAGCCCTAAAATTAACCCTAAAATTAGCCCTAAATGTAACTCTAGTACTTACATTAACCATAACCCTAACCCTAGCACTAACTTAATCCAAAACCTAGCCATAATCTGAGCCATATCCTGAGTTTTAAACGTAACACAAGCCCTAACCATAACCCTAGCCCTTACCTTATCCATTACCATAAACATAACCCTAGCCCTAATGCTAACCCTAGGCCTAAACCTATTGCTATCTCTCATCCTATTTCTATCCATAACCGTAAACCTAACCCGAACCCTAATACTAACCCTATCATTACTCTACCCTAACCCAATGCTAATTCGATCCCTAACTTTAGACCTTAATCTATCCCAAACTTTAACCCAGACATTGTCCATAATAATACCCCTAGCCCTCAACCTGACCCTAACCCTAAACCTAACCCTTACACTAGACATAGCCATAATCCTAAACATAAAATTATCTTCAAACATAATTCTAGACCTGAAATTAGGCATACACCAAATCCTAGTGCTAACCCTAAAATAAATACTAGCCCTCATCCTAGCACTAAACCTAGCCTTAATCATAACCCTAAATGTAACCAAAGCCCTAACCCTAATTCTAAATATCACCCTACCTCTAAACCTAGCTATAACATCATCCCTTACCCTAAACATAATATTAACTCAAACCCTATTCTATATTTAAGCTGAACACTAACCATAGCCCTAATTTTAGCCCTAATTTATCCATTTCCCTAACTCAAGCCCTAAGACTAACTCTAATTCACACTAGCCCTATCCCTAGTTCTAACCCTATTACACACCATATTCTAACCCTAGCTCTAACACTTGCCCTATCCTCATTCCTAACTCTAAACCTAGATCTAACCCTAAATCTAAATCTAACCCTAACCCTAAGATTAAGCCTAACAATAACAAAGCCCTAACCCTAATGCTAATGATAAAATTAGCACTAACCCTAACCCTAGCAGTAAAACAAAACCAAGCAAAGCCATAACCCTAAACTTTAACTTAAAACATCCTAACACTACATCTAGAACTATCTCTAGCCCTTATTTGACTCCTAAACGCAACTTGAGAAGTAACCCTGACACTGACTCATATCCTTACACTCACCCTAGCTCTAAACACCATCCTAACCTTAAACCAAAACCTACCAGTAACCCTATCCCTAATTTGACTCCTAACCCTAACCCTGATGCTCTTTCATATCCTACCACTAACCCTAGCTCTAAATATCACTCTAACCTTAAACCTAACCCTAACACTATACCTACCCTTAACTCTAACCCTAAAACTAACACTAATGGTAACCCTAGTTCTTACATTAGCCATTGCCCTAACTCTAGCCATAACCCTACAACAAAAACTTGCCCTAATTCAAGCTCTAAACCTAGCTTTAACCCTAACTCTAACTCTAACCCTAGTTCTATCTTTATCCCTTACCTGATCTAAGTTAGCCCTATCCCTAACCTTAACCCTAACTTTAGTCCAAAGACTAACTCTAAGTCTCACCTTAGTCCTAACACTAGTTCTAAACCTATACTTTACTGGAACCGTAATCCTAGCCCAAACTATAGGTCGAATACTAGCCTTATTCATAGCCCTAGCAGCAACCCTAGATCTAACCCTAAATCTAAATCTAACTCTAACCCTTAGCCTAAACATAAACCTAACACTATCCCTAACCTTAAGGGTAATCCTAAAACTAACACTAACCCTAGCCCTAAAACAAAACCAAGCCATAGATCTAACCCTAACCCTTAACATAAACTAAGCCCTAACCCTCCACTTACCCATAATTCTAGCCCTAATTCAAGTTTTAAGCCAAACCCTAAAACTAACCCTGACCCTGACTCTGAACTTAACACTGACCCTAGCTCTAAATATCAACCGAACCCTATACCTAAACCTAACAAAATCCTAGCCCTAACCCTAAACCTAAAATTAGCCCTAATCGTAAACCTGGTACTTACATTAGCCGTAACCCTGAATTTAGCCTTAACTTAACCCAAAACCTAGCCTTATTCTGAGCAGTATCCCTAGATTTACCCCTAACCCTACCACTAATCGTAACTATAACCCTAGCCATAACCCGTAAACATAACGCTAAATTTAACCCTAATACTAACCCTAAAGCTAAACCCAAACCTAGCACTAATCCTAAACTTAAACCTCACCCTAACCATAAACCTAACCCTAATGCTCACCATTACCTAATCCTCACCCTAAACTTAAACCTAACAATCACCCTGATATTAATCCTAACCTAAAACAAACAGTAACCCTAAACATTCCACTAAGCCCAACCCTATCAGAAACCCTAACCCTAACACTAACACTAACCCTAAACCTAACCATAAGTTTAACTCTAAAACTCACCCTAACCCTATCCCTAACACTAACACTAAGTCTAATTCTAACCCTAACAAAAACCCTACCCCAATTCACAACCCTAACCCTAATCTAACCCTTAACCTCACCCTTATTTAACCCTAAACCTAATCCTAAAACAAACACTAACACTAACCTAACCCCAATCCTAAAACTAACCCTAAACCTATCCCTAACACTAACCTTAACATTAACCCTAAACCTAACA
>NW_026001709.1:0-1622 GCF_001458135.2 Marmota marmota marmota | reverse complement strand
CAAATTTATTTGATAGTGGGCAGTATTCATCTTTTCTTTACCCTTCTTATGTACACCATGTTTGGACCTTCTCAATTCAATTGTTCTCTGTCAGGAACAGTGTATAGTTTAAGGGTTCACTTCATTTTGACCTTTATGGGTAAATGGAAATGGAGCTCAAAATCCAACAACGTTGGTGCTAGATGTTTGAAACTTCACATACTCCATCAATTCTCTGTAGTTACTCTCTGATTTCTTCCTTGTAAAATTATACCAAAGCTGAAGCATGCAAAAACAACTTTATCCAACTGCACTTTAGGAGACAACAGGAAAATATGCATGTACTGAACTACCTCCTTGAATCATTTGGTCAGATTTCTTTGATACTGCACAATATTCATTTGTTAGCTTGCTCCACTAATCTCCACAGGTTTGGAAATTCTATGATGAAAAGTTCTCTATACAGGTTAGGGTTTGAGCAAGTGTTAGACTGAGTGTTAGGGTTAGAATTTGTTTTGGTCAAATATCATCAATACTGGGTAGAATTCATCTTCTACCTAGCCTTACTATATTTACCAGTTTGGGGCCTTCTTGGTTCAAGGTTCACTGTCAGAAACAGTTTGCGTTTTAAGGTTTCTCTTCATTTGAACCTATACAGGTAAATGGAAATGGCACTGGAAATCAAACAGGGTTGGTGCTAGCTGCTTGAAACTTCACACACTCAATCTGTTCTCTGTGGGCACTCTGTGGTTTCTTCCCTGTGAATGTAGCCCTTAGCACAAGCATACAAAATCAACTTTATTCAAGAGCACTTTAGGAGAAATCAGGGAAATATGAATGTCCTGAACTATCTCCCTCAATTATTTGGTCAGATTTGTTTGATACTGTACAGGATTCATCTGCTAGCTTGCTGCATTGGGTTCCCCAAGTTTGGAACTTGTATGATCAAAGCTCTATAAACAGAATAGGTTTAGGGTTAGTCTTAGAGTTAGGACTAGAGTTAGAACCAGTGTTAGAGTTAGAGTTATTTTTGTTCAAATTTCTTTGATACTGTGCAGGATTTCTCTTTTACCTAGCCTTATTATGTTCCCCAGTTTCGGGCCTTCTAATTTCAATTGTTCACTGTCAGAAACAGTTTGTATTTTAAAGTTTCACTTCAAGTTGTCCTATATGGGTAAATGAAAATGGAGCTGGTAATCAAACAGGGTTGGTGATAGCTGCTTGAGATTTCACACACTCAATCAGTTCTCTGAGGGCACTCTCTGGTTTCTTCCTAGTGAAGGTTTTCCAAAGATATGGGATGCAAAAGACCATTATCCAAGAGAACATTAGGAAAAAACAGGGGAAATAGGCATGTACTGAAACACCTCCCCCAATTATTTTGTCAGATTATTTTTAATACTGGGCAGGATTCATCTGTTATCTTGCCCTACTAGGCACCCCAAATTTGGGACTTCTATGATCAAAGGTTCTCTAAATAGCGTAGGGTTAGAGTTAGGTTTAGGGCAAGGGTTAGAAACAGTGTAAGGGTTAGAGTTAGTTTTGTTCAAATTTCTTTAATACCAGGCAGGATTCATTTTTTACCCAGCCTTACTATGTTCCTCAGGTTTTGGCCTTCTCTGTTCAAGGTTCGTTGTCAGGAA
>NW_026001708.1:0-2352 GCF_001458135.2 Marmota marmota marmota | reverse complement strand
AAACTACCATTAGTGTGATGCTTGTCAAGAGTTCTGTTATCTGTAACCCTCCTTTTGTGTAACTTTGTGGGCTATAAACTGGGCTGTAGGAAAGGTGGGGTGCTGTCTTGTTCCCGCCATTTTGGGAGGGAGAGGTGGCCCGGCCGGTCGAAATAATAAGCTTGCTTTGATTTTAATTGGAGTCAGTGGTCTTTTCTTGCGTCCTGGTCTAACATTTTGGAGTTCCCCAGCGAGATGACCCTGCCCAACCAGATCACAAGACCAGACTGCTGGAAATTCTGAAGCCGGCCTTTGCTCCAGGGCTCCGGGCTGGAGAGCCACTCTAGGGGGTGCACAACTTGAGACGTTCCAAGGCCTTGGAGTGAGACTTCGGTCCCCAGAGCACTGCAGTGAACTGCCGCACTAATACTATCAGTAAGCACCTGGTGGAGGAGGCCTCCATAGGTAAGTGGCGCCATTATAACATCTGATATCCGGTTAAGGGAGATCTCTTCTGATGACAGAGAGGTGGCCTGGCGAGGCTCACATATACTCCTGTCTGGAAAGTAATAAAAAATCGTTCTGTCTTCTGTTCTGTTCTGTAGGGAATTCCTCTGGAAGGGTAGAGAGGTGCCGACGGGCACACACGCACTCCTACCCGGGACTTTAGCAAGACATTGCATTGCTCCTCTATTTTTCTGTTTTGGCGCCGGGTTTCTTTTTCTTGTGTTTTGTTCTGTGTTCTATATGTTTTTTGTTTGTTTGTTTTTGTGCGTTTTGTTGTGTGATTTCTGTGGTAAAAACTTATGGGTAATAAAGCAAGTAAGCCTGACATCCTTTTGGACTGTGTTTTAAGGAACTGCAATGAACTTTACACCCCTTTATTAAGCAGGATAAGAGAAACCCCTAGCTGGCTGCTGGAGCACACCCACTGCAGGGGGCAATGCCTGCTGGGGATCTAAGAACTGAGTATCTCCCAGGTTAACAAGTGAGACTCCTTTAAAACCCCTTGTCCCCCCAGATCAAGAGAGTCACAACCTTTGGGCAGAGTCCCCTGTGTTTCTCCTTTGTTAGAAAAGCAATAAAACTCCCTTTTTCTTTTTCTCAAAACCCTGTCCTCATTATTAAATTGGCATTAATTGGCTCTAAGGTCAGGAACCGAACTTTCAGTTACAAATTTTGATACCACCCCCCTCAGAACTTTTTGAGAACTGACTACTGAAATTTTAGTAGATGGAGTGTGCCTGGGGTGGAACCAAACCAGAGGAGCTAAGCCTGTAAGTAAAAGGAGGGACTGAGGGACTCCCAGCAGCTGCTGAAGCCCTGTTGTTTTGGGGAATTCCCTCCTTCTTTCCCTGCACTGTAAGGATTATACCACCTCTGTCTTCTTTAAAAAAAAAAAAAAAAAAGAGAAAAAAAGGGGACACTAAATGCAGTAAAGTCACCATTGAGACCCTTGATTTTACATTTCAGGTTGCCCCTCTGTGAAAACATCTGGTCCCCTTGAGGGGACATCTATGGTGCCACTGGTGTAGGAGATTTTTCTCTTATCTGCTCTGTTTTAAAGGTTTCTGTCTGTCAGCCATAGTCTGGAGCTCCTTTCTGTCTGTCTGTCTTTTGTCTTTGTTTCTGGCCCTTTAAGACATGTGCAATAGTGTGTAGATATTATAAATTGTTTCTTGGGAATGATCTTGGCAGAATGTGTGTCTAAAAGATGATGTTTTATTGTAACAATCTGGTATCTGAATGGGTTTTTGAAGCATTGCACAATCTTGCAGTTAAAAGTTGGGTTTAGGTAATTGTTTAGTTTATGATTTCAGATAATTTATGCCAGAGAACTTAAATACTTAGGATGGAAAACTAAAGAACTCTACTTCCAAGTTGGCAAGTAACTTCCCAATCATTCAGTCTTTTTTTCACCAATTTTGAATTGGGTAGCCAGGGAAAATGTTACTGTGTGAACCAGTGCATTAATTTGGACAAGGATAGTAAATCATAGTATGGTATCTGTTGACAAAACAAGATGTAAAGATATAAAATTTTGTGAATTGTATTTTAAACTTGTATCATAATTTTCAACATCCGAACCTGAAAATTATGACTTATGGTTAAAATGTCTTAGGCCTGAGGTGTCTGCTCAGAATAGCAGTTTTTCCCTGCTCCTTCAGACCTTAGCCAGGACTTATGTTGAAATGTAAATGAAAGAAGCCTGCAAGCTCAGTAGGAGACTGATCTGAGGCCTAAAAAAAAAAAAAAGTAAATTGTATGGTATTTACTAATTACTGGCCAGTCATTTTTTCTAGGACTCTTGTTTTTTCCTTAGATTCTGTATTTTTTTGAGCTCATGATTTTGATCCTACAGACCTAGAGATG
>NW_026001707.1:0-2353 GCF_001458135.2 Marmota marmota marmota | reverse complement strand
GGTATAGGATTAGGGCTAGGTTTTGTGTTAGGTTTAAAGCTAGGTTTAGTGCAATGGGTATGTAAGAGCTAGGCTTATGGTTAGGGTTATGGCTAGGTCTAGTGTTAGGTTTAGGTTTTGTGTAAGTTCAGTTTTGAAGCTAAGTTTAGTGTTAGTGTCAGGGTCTGTGTTTGGATTAGGATTAGGGTTAGTGTTAGAGCTAAATTAGGATTTGTTAAGTCTTAGAGGTAGGGTTATTTTTTGGGTTAGGTTAAGGTTTGTCATTAGAGCTAGTGCTAGGTTTTTCTTTAGGTCTTGGGTGAGAGATATGGCTAGATTTAGGATTCAGTTTATGTCTAAGGCTAGTTTTATTGTTAGGTTCAAGTACAGGTTTACTGGTAGGGCTAGTGTTAGTGTTTGGTTTATGGTTATGGTCAGAATTAGAATCAGTGTTAGGGTTAGAGTTTGTGTTATGGTTATAACTAGAATTATGTCTATGGTTAGGACTCATTATAAATTTAGGATTTGGATTAGTCTAAGGATTAGGGTTAGGAGTAGGGTTAGCATTAGAGTTAGGGTTTGGCTTAGGTTTAGGGATAGGATTAGAGCTAGGGTTAGGGTTAGGGTTAGGGTTAGGGATAGGGATAGTTTTAGGTTGAGGTTTAGATTTATTGCTAGTGCTAGAGTTAGTTTTTGGTTTAGGGTTAGGGTCATTTTGGACCTACGGTAACCTTAATGGTGAGAATATGTTTCAGGTTTGGGTTATGAAGCATAACCATAATCAGGGATAGGGTTAGAAGTAGTAAGAGGGTTGGGTTTGGGTTCAAGAGAGGATTAGGGTTAATACTAGTGTTAGCATTAAGGTTAGGGTTACCTTAGAGTAAAGGATAGGGTGAGAGCTAGGGTTAGGGCTATGTTTAGCATTAGGTTTAGGGCTAGTGTTAGGGTTAGTGTAAAGGTTAAAGCTCAGGTTGTTTCTCCGTTTAGAGCTAGGGTTTCGTTAGAGTTAGGACTAGGTTTAGTTACAGACAATGTATGGACTACGGTTATGATTTGGACTAGTTATAGGATTAGGGTTAGGACTAGGACTAGTGTTAGGGTTAGGGTTAGTGTTAGGGTGATATTTAGAGCTAGGTTTAATGTAAGGGTCAAGTTTGAGGTCAGGGTAAGTTTTAGAGTTAGGTTTTAAACTCGAATTAGGGCTAGGATGAGGGCTAAGTGTAGGGTTAGGTTTTGGGTTAAGTTTTAAAGTTAGGGCTATGGCTCACCTTTGTTTTAGGGCTAGGGCTATGCTTAGGGCTAGTTTTAGGATTAGCTATAGGTTTAGGGCTATTGTAAGGGTTAGGTTTAGGCTTAGTGTTAGAGTTAGATTTAGAGTTAGGATTAGAACTAGGGTTAGGACTTGGGCTATGGATAAGTATGCATTAGGTCTAGGTTTATGGGTAGGATTAGGGTTAGTGTAAGGGATAGGATTAGAGCTAGTGATAAGGCTAGGGCAAAATTGAGATTTAGTCGTAGAGCTAGGCTTAGAGTTTGAGTTATGTATAGGGCTTATTTACTGCTAGGAATAGGGCAAGGTTTATGGTTATGTTTAGGCCTAGAGTTAGTTTTAGGCTTAGAGTTAGGTTTAGTGTAAGCGATGGGGTTAGAGGTAGTTTTAGAGCTAGGGCAAAGGTTAGAATTAAGTTTAGGGCTAGGGTTTCATTGGAGTTATGATTAAGGTAGGTTTCAGCCTAGAATGATGGATAGACTTTTAGGGATAGGGCTAAAATTAGTGTTAGGGCAAATGTCATTCTAGGGTTAAAGTTAAGGATAGTTTTAGGATTAGGTTTATGGCTTTGTTTAGTATAAAGGTTAGGTTTAGTGTAAGGGTCATATTTAGAGCTAGGGGTTAAATTAGGGTCAGCGTCAGGCTTAAGGTTTTGTTTAGGTTAGAATTTAGGTTTAGGGCTCGAATTAGCATTACGGTTTGTGTTAGGTTAATGAGAGGGTTAGGTTTAGGGTTCAGGATAGGTTTAGCATAATGGACAGGATTATGGTTAGGGATAGGTAGGTTTTGGGTTGGATAGGGTTCGTGTTAGGGCTATGGATAATATATGAAATAGTGTTACAATTAGTGCTAGTTTTAGGGTTAGGGTTAAGGCTAGGACTAGTGTTACAGTTAGGTTTATGGTTAAGGAGATGTTTAGAGCAATGGTTACTGTTAGGGTCAGTGTCAGGTAAAGGATTAGTTTTAGGGTTATGTTTAGAATTCCAATTAAGGCTGAAGTTAGTCCTAGGTGTAGGGTTAGGCTTTTGTTTAGGTTAAGGGTTAGGGTTAGGGCTATGGCTGGGTTTTCTTTTAGGGCTAGGGCTAGGGCTAGCATCAGGTCTG
>NW_026001706.1:0-2353 GCF_001458135.2 Marmota marmota marmota | reverse complement strand
GAGGGGAGGGGGCCCGGTGGGGGATGGAGGACAGCTGCCTTACTTTCTCCATCCACATTACAGGGACAATAAGCCTGGTCTTGTGGGGCTGGGATTTAGTTCAGTGGCAGAGCCCCAGCCTGGCAGACCAAGGCCTGGGTTCGCCTCTTGGCACCCGCATGGGGGTGGCCTGAGCTGCTTTCTTAGCCGCTGTCTGCAGTAGCGGGTGTGCGGGTCAGTTTGCTTGGGATCCTGACTTGCCTTCCTACTGGCTACGTGACATGGAGCAAGTGGCGTAAAGGCTTCTCTGGAGCTCAGTTTCCTTGCAGGGATGCTGGGAGGGTTGAAAATGTCATGTACAAGCTGGTCACAGTGGCTCACGCCTGCAATCCCAGACACTCGAGAGGCTGAGGAAGGAGGATCGCAAGTTCGAGGCCAGCCTCAGCAACTTAGCAAGACCCTGTCTTAGAATAAAAAATGTAAAGGGCTGGGGGTGCGGCTCAGTGGCAGGGGACTTGCCTGCTCTGTGTGGTCCTGGGAAAAAGCCACACCTGCAAGGCCAATGGGCCAGAAGCTACTTCTGGGTGCTGGAGGGGCACACGAGACTGTGGCCAGTGCCGCTGTCCACACAGTGCCCGTGGCCGGGACAGTGCTGCTCAGTGCACAGCTCCAGGCTGCCCCATGCACGGCATGGTCCTCTTTGTGGTCCTGGCCCCCAGGACTGTCCCTCTGAGCCATGACACTGACTTCTATGAAGATAGTTCGCACCCTGCAGGGTGATTAGCTGGTGATGATCATGAGACTCATCTCTGGCCTCTTGGGTGTGGCCAAGCCACTGGCCCCAGTGCCCCCTCCGATGTCGTGTGGGTGTCCCAGCTGTTTGTGCTGTGACTTGAGTTCCCAGGGTGGCCCTGAGCTTGACACAGCAGACACAGTAGGAATCTAATAAATGCACGGGTGGCCAAGCAGAGCTATGGGTGGGCGGAGCCTCCCAGCTGGGGGTGGGGGGGACCCGCTCTCTGGCCTGCGCCCAGCTGGAAGGGGTCAAGAGCTGTGTGCCCAGCCCAGAGCCTGTTGGTGCCTTAGCGGTGACCAGAGAGAGGACGGCATCGGAGCAAAGTGACGAGTCTGCGCTGCAGTCCTGGCCTGGTCACCTTGTGATCCAAAGTGGCCACCACGTTTCCTTTCTCGCAGTGCTGTGGAGGCGGCTCTCTACTCCTCACTGTGACCAGCAGAAGGTGGTGAGGACATGTGACTTGCAGGCAGGGTCTCTGGAGGCCCTGCCCACTTCCTGTTCTCTCTGCTGGACTTTGCGACCACTGAGGGCCACGATCCTGGGTTGGAGAGCTGGGGCACCAGAGAGCTTGCCTGAGAGAGTGTCCCCAGCAAGGCCACCCGGGCAGCCAGCTGGCAGCAGAACCATGCAGGCAGGTTCCCTGGAGGTCAGCCTCACTGCCTCGCAGCAGCCGGGAAAGGAAGTCACTCCGCTGACCTGCAGGTCCCCGAGCACAGCAGATGCGCATGTCCTGCCAGCTGGTGAGTCTGGGTTGGTTCATTATGCAGCTATAGTTCACAGAGGAGGGCACTCACAGTTAGGATCATGGTGCAATTGCCCACCCTCTCCCAACCTCAATCTCTCTCTCTCTCTCTCTCTCTCTCTCTGGTACTGGGGATAAAACCCAGGGGCGCCTGTTTTATTTTTTATTTTGAAACAGGAGCTCATGAAGTTGCTTTTGCTAAGTTGTTGAGGCTGGCTTTGAACTTGCGATCCTCCTGCCTCAGCCTCCTGAGTCACTGGGATTTCAGGCATGTGCCACCACGCCTGGCTCAGTGTCTTTCTATCCGACAGGCACGATAATGATCTGTCTCTGAGAAGTCACTCAAGTTGTAAATGAAATACACGTGAAGTACTGAGCATGTGAAGTACTGAGCACTGTGCCTGACATGTGCCTGTGTCATTGTACCGCCAAATCTTAAGGTCTCAGTGATGGGGTTCGAGTCAGTGGCAGAGCGCCTGCTTAGCATGTGAGAGGACCTGGGTTCAATCCCCAGCATCACATGCACAAAAAAATCTTAATGACATATTGAAGCCACCAAGTTCTAATTCTTGATTGATCGATTTTGTCCCTAGCCCTTATATCTTGCTCTTTCTGCTTGTCCACAGCAGATGGCCAGGAGCTGTGGTCACTGTGGCCATGTAGCCTCCCTTGCTGGAGAAGTCCCCACCTTGGCACTTTGCCTGGTCACTGTGCCAGGGAGGAGAGACTGGGCAGGGCAGGCACTGGCAACTGAAAGGTCCACTTGGAAGTCCACGGCTCCAGTCCCACTAAGTTGCTGAGGCTGGCCTTGAACCTGCCATCCTCCTGCCTCAGCC
>NW_026001705.1:0-2353 GCF_001458135.2 Marmota marmota marmota | reverse complement strand
ATATATATATATATATATATATATATATATCCCTCTCTCTATCTATATATATATATATATATATATTTCCTTTAAAATTTATAATTATTATGATGATTTATATACAGATTAATATATATAGCGTATATATACATATATATGTATCAATGATTGATAGATACATCTATATATACTTTTTATTAAAGAGAGAGAGGCAGAATTTTAATATTTATTTTTTAGTTTTCGGTGGACACAACATCTTTGTTTGTATGTGGTGCTGAGGATCGAACCTGGGCTGCACGCATGCCAGGTGAGTGCACTACTGCTTGAGCCACATCCCCATCCCCAATATATATACGTTTTTTGATTACCATTGCTATGTACCAATGGTGATTTAAATTTTATTTTCTTTGATTTAATACCCCTGCCATACATGCTGTAATAGTTTGAATGTTAGGAGTCTCTAAAAAGCTCATGTGTGAGAGAATGCAAGGTTTAGAGCTGAATTGATTGGGTTGGGAGAGCCTTATTCCAATCTTTGAATTAATCCCCTGATAGGGATCATTTCAAAGGTAACTACATGTCAGTAGGGTGTGGCTATTCCTCTTGTAATTGTTCTTTTCAGGTTTTCTAGTCACAGCAGTAAAAAATACTAACTAAAACAAATACTATCATTGTGGGTGTGCCTTTCAGGTATATATTTGGTTCTCTCTCTCTCTCTCTCTGTCTCTCTCTCTCTGTCTCTCTCTCTGTCTCTCTCTCTCTCTCTGTCTCTCTCTCTCTGTCTCTCTCTCCCTGTCTCTCTCTCTCTCTCTCTCTCTCTCTCTCTCTCTCTCTCTCTCTCCCCTTGCTTGTAATGTCCTGAGCAGTTTTCCTCTACCACATTATTCTTACATGCTATTCAGCTTCCCCAGAAAAACTGAAGAATGAAGTTGGGCATGTATAGACTGAAACCTTGGAAACCATAAGCCTCAAAATAAAATATTCCTCTTTTAATTGTTCTTTTCAGATTTTTTGGTCACAGCAGTAAAAATTACTGACTAAAACAAATACTATGATTGTATTTTCATCTGTATATAATTCTGCATAATAATTATAAATTTTAAAGGAAGTTGCAGATGTAATATCTGATCTAAACTAGTTAATCTGAATATCTTTCTGTGATACTTGAAGAAAAATGTATCCAGTATTATAACACATGTCATTAATTGTGACAAATTAATCATCTTTCAAAAAGTATGTTTAAAATTTTCATGGTAAATGGAAGTATAATGTATTCTTAAAGGGTGAAAAACATTCTTTTAGAACCGTGCTATACTTATATTTTGTGTGATTCCACCATGAAATCATAGTTCAAGTACCGTTTGTATTATTTATGTTAAATTTATGGTAGTGAAGACTGTCTGCGTGTCTGAGAATATGGTTTGCTGTTTTGATGCCATCATATATAGTGATGAAGTTTTAGCCCTTTAATCTACAGGATTCCTAGGTGTTTAACTATGATGAAATGTTAGCTTAGGGCCTCACTAAGTTGCGGAGCCTGGCTTTGAACTCATGATCTTTTTTCCTCAGCCTCTATTTTCAAATAAAAAAAGACACTATGATACCTTTGAAAATATAAGGAATAAATGAAAACCTGAAAGTTTGTTAGTAAGATGGGCCATTGAATAATGCTCTATATTATAGTGATACTTTTTAAGAAATGGGTGTAGGTGTTGATAACAGCGATCCCTTAGAAAAATGTACAAATGATAGTGTATTTTATTTCTTGAGTGATATCAAGTGGGAAATTGATTAAGAACCACTGGATTAGAGGTTGGCAAAGTAGGTCATTAGACGTCAGTGGTAGATCCCTTGACTAGCTTGAACAAGGTCCTGGGTTCCATGTTGATCTCTGAAAATGAAACAAAGCAAGGGATAAAAATAGCTTGTTGCAAAATCATTCCTTAAATGAAGCTAAAAAACTCTCATCTATTGCATAGAAAAGAAACTTGATTTCAATTAATTTTACCAATATAAAGTTAAAATAACATCTTTCATAAAACTGAGGTACAAATAAAATCATATATGTTTCACTGTCCATTTTTTTGCAGTACTTTATCATGAGGGATTTTACCATTTTCCTATGGGGATGCTTCCTTGGTCATAAATCATTGACACTTCTGCAGTCATAGTTTTTGTATTGGTATCTCATTCTTTTTTTTATTAGTTGCTCAAAACATTACAATGATCTTGACATATCATACATTTGATTCAAATGGGGTATGAATTTTTATTTTTCCACGTGTACAGATTGCACGTACATCTACGTTTATACATTCTGCCATACTAGTGTCTGTTGTATTCTGCTGCCTTTCCTATCCCCTTCCTATCC
>NW_026001704.1:0-2354 GCF_001458135.2 Marmota marmota marmota | reverse complement strand
ACAGGTGCTCAGGCCTAGTGCCACCGGGGATGTGCTAAGCCTTGCTGTCTAAGCATCTCATCTAAGCATCCAGGACTCCCCAGCAGGGGCCACAGACAAGGCAGCAGATGGTGAGTGCATCAGCAACTGAATGCACTCCCAGGACAGCCAGGCAGCTGGTGAGTGACCCCGAAGGTCTTCAGAGTCCAGACCCCAAACCCTCTCATCAAGTTAATAGTCAAACAATGAAGGAGCACTTACTGGTCTTCTCACCTGAGATGACCGTGGGGGAAGGACCTCCAAGAGTGAGACAAGGTCCTTGTTATTTAGCATCTGAATCTGGCTCAGTCTCCTGAGAAGTAGCAGCAGGCTATGTAGGGTGGACGAAGTGTCCCTTATCCAGGAAAGGCTCCTTGAGGTCAGTTTGCAGGAGCCAGATGAGTAGAACAAAGGGTGTGCGTGTGTAGGGCCAAGGCACATGTCCTTCCAGAACGCCCGTCCTGGGCAGTGACTGCCCCTGGCAGGGGCTGGTCTGTTCTTCCCCAACCCCTAGGTCAGGGGATTGCCCCTCCTTCTCTGACCCACAGGCAATACACATCTGAACTGCAGGAATATGCACTGGAGCTGCGGCCAGCTTGCTGTCCTCCCAGGAGCGCCTTTGGGTTGAGTGAGCAGCTCAGCCGATGCCAGCAGCCAGCTGTGGACTCTCTGGCCCAGGCCTGAGGCGAAGGTCTGCTGCTGGGAGTTGGGAATGTGGCTGCTTCGGCTGGAAGAGACGCCTGAGAGAAAGGGACAGATGGGTTAGGAAGGCTGAAGGGTCAACAAGCAAGAGACAACATTTCAAAGAAGGGCACTGCAGGGAGGTAGGTTTCCTGCTGTGAGCGCACAGGTGTCACCATGACCACTTGTTGGAAAGCGAGGGATTCAAAATGGCCAGCCACTTCCTGGTGGTTGCGCAGCACACCTCCCCTCCTGAGAGCCTGCATGTCCAGGCCAGAGGGCATGGCAGGATGGCCTACCTCCAGGTTACCTCCAAGAGGCTCTACACGAGGCCAGAGACTCCGCCGACACCTTTTCTCTGCAGTGCACATCTTCAGGAGCCATCTGCACCGTCTGCAGGATGTCACTCAAGCCCTCCTTCACTTGTTCCTCACTGTGTACTTAATGTCCTTCATTCCAGATGTTTAGATGGAGATTCTCTATGACCCGATGGCTTACAAAAAATGCAAACAGCAAGCCAAAATCTTATCCAGAATCCCAGTATGTGAAACAGATAAGAGGGAGACAATGGCCTTCGCTCAGTGACGAGCTAGCATGCATAGGCACAGGAGGAGAGACAGCCTCTTGAATGCACGGGCCTGGGGAACTGGTTGCCCACATGTAGAAGAATGAGTCTAGACCCTCATCTCTCACCCTGCACAAGAATCAACTCAAAATGGACCAAAGACCTGGGACTTCGACGAGAAACTATGCAACTCCTAGAAGAAAACGTAGAGCCGACACTCCAGCACATAGGGACAGGCAATGACCTTCTCAATAGAGTCCCTAAAGCTCAGGAAATAATGCCATGAGTTAACCAATGGGATGGCATCAAATTAAAAAGCTTCTGCACAGCAAAGGAAACAAGTAAGAATATGAAAAGAGAACCTGCAGAATGTGAGAAGATCTTTACTAGCTACTCTTCTGAGAGATGGTTAATATCCCCAAATGGTGGGAGAATGGAGGAACATTGGACTAGGCAGGGGAGGGCAGAGAGGGGAGATGGCATGGGCAGGAAAGATGGTGGAATGAGACGGACAGCATTACACTAGGCACACGTAGGATTGCGCGAATGGTGTGACTCTATGTCATGTACAACCAGGGAATTGAAATGTACTCTATCAGTATACAATAAATTGACATGCATTCTGCTGTCATGTATAATTAAATAGAATAATCTAAAGAAAGAAAAATTTGATTTTCTTTCTTTTTAAATGGGGGCTGCAGTTGTGGCTCAGCGGTAGAGTGCTCGCCTAGCACTTGCAAGGCGCTGGGTTCGATCCTCAGCACCATATAAAAATAAATAAATAAAATATAAAAAAAGAAAATAATTAAACACGAACTAAAAAAACACTCCCCAATCTAATTAATAAATGAGCAAATGAACTAAGCAGACACTTCTCTAAAGAAGGAATGCAAATGACAAATAAATATATGAAAAAATGTTCAACATCATTAACAACTAAGGAAATGCAAAAATCAAAACTACATTGAGATTTCATCTCACACTTGTCAGCATGACAATCATCAAGAATAAAAATAATAATAAATGCTAGAGAGGATATGGAGAAAAGGGAACACTTTTATACTGTTGGTGGGACTGTAAATCAGTACAA
>NW_026001703.1:0-2354 GCF_001458135.2 Marmota marmota marmota | reverse complement strand
ATGGCCTTGGGTTCAATCCCTAGCACAAGCATAAAAAAATGTGTGTCAACAGAGATCAGGTTCAGAGATGTGTATCACTGTGCCCAGCTACTCCCATCAACCCCACCTCCCTACTCTCCACTACAAACATCGTATCCAAGTAGCCTAAAACACAGGGAGAAACTCAGTAGAGAATGGTATCCTGGAAGGCAAGCTGAAAAGTATTGGGGAGAGAAGAGTGCTCAGCTATGTGAAATGTTTAAAGTATAGAGAAGATGGAGACTGAGAGTTGATCAATGGATTTGTCAATGTGAGGTCCTGGGTATCCATAATAGGACAGTTTTTTCTTTCTTTCTTTTTTGTGGTGCTGGGGATTACCAACTGAGCTACATCCCCAGCCCCAAAAGGATGGTTTTGATGGGATATTTGTAGTGGAGAATAGGGAGGTGAGGTTGGTGGGCTGGGTTTGAGAGAGAATGAGTGTAGCTGGGTACAGTGATACATATCTGTAAGCTCTGCAACCCAGGAGGTTGAGACAGGAGGATCACAGGGTCTGAGGCTCATCTCAGTCATTTAGTGAGGCTCTCAGCAATTTAGAGAGACCCAGAACAATGAAACAAAGGACTGGGGATGTAACTCAATGGTAAAGTGTTCCTAGGTTCAATCCCCAGTAACCATCACCACCACCACCACCCTCCTCTCCCCCCACCCCCTGCAGAGAGAGAGAGGAGAGACTGGGAGGAAAGCAATCACCAAAGCATACAGATGCAAGAGGAGGAAAGAAATGGAACAGTAAATGGAAAGAGATAGGGCATCAAATGACTTTCACTTCTTTTTTTGTATGGTTCTGGGGATTAAACCCAGGACCTCTTGCGTGCTAGGCAGGTGCTCTACCACTGAGATACATCTCCAGCCCTTGTCCTTATGTTTAATGAAAGAAACAAGAGCCTATTCTCATACTATAGCAATGACCCAGCAAAGGAGGGGAATCCATGGTGCAGGAGAGAGCAGAGCAATGTAGTGCATAGGTGTGGGAACTGGCCTTGACTGGGACCCCCAATAGCCTAGCCAGAGCCACAGAAAGAAAGAGGAAGTAAAGGCACTGACTGGCAGGTGGGGGCGGGACATGAAGATTCTTGAGCTCTTTATTGTTTTGGTGAAATAGGAAGCAAGTGAATGAAGAGTGCAAGAGGGAATGGTACAGTGAATGAATGGTGGCCAGGCGGCATGAGTGGCCAGGGGAGTTATGATGACCATGGATTTAACATAAGACCAGCTGCCGTGAGTGTGTTTCTCAGTAGCACATTAGGTGCAGGCAGGGATACAGGCCTGGAACAGGCAGAAATTTGGATTTAATTAGGAGTAATAATTTGCCTGTATGATGATGTGAGAGAGAAGTAAGATAGTTGAGGGAGCTTGCAAGAAAATAATGACAGGACAGGAGGGAGGAGAGTGAGATGAGGACAGTGGCAAGGTGGTAGTGTTATGGGAAGCTGCTTCAGAAAACACTGGAAGTCCGAATTCAAATCAAAGAGAGCTTTACTTACCTGGCCAGGGACTGTCACCCACCGTAGAGACTGAAGCTCTGTGGAAGAACAGCAATTTCCTGGCCTGTGTCTTGGGAATTTAAGGATGAAAACCACAGATCAGGGACTTTCCTTAGGATTATGCAAGCAAGCCAATCATAGAAGCTAAAACAGCAATTAGCACAGCAACTCAAGACAATAGCATCTTGGGTTTGAGCAGGTATTAGATAACCATATCCTGAGTTCGAGCAGGTGGTTAGGGGGCGGTGAGAATCTACTTCAAAGTCTTGAGTCATCAAGAAATCTCTCAAAATCTTGATGTTTAGATTTCTTCCTTCCTTCCATCCTTCCTTCCTTCCTTCCTTCCCTCTTTTCTCTCTCTCTCTCTTTCTCTCTCTCTCTCTCCCTCCCTCCCTTTCTTTCTTTCTTTTTTTTTTTCTTTCTTTCTTTCCTTATTTCGTGGTGCTGGGGATCAAATCCAGGACCTTGTGCATGCAAGGCAAACCCTCTACCAACTGAGCTATATCCCCAGCCATTCTTTACATTTTGATGGAGATAATAACCACACAAACACACACAGAGTATGCATGCATTTTTCTTTTGCTTCCTCACCTGGAATTAGGACACTGCCCCATGCACAGGTGTGTGGGCTTTCAGTGATTCTTCAAAGGTTTTAGAGAAAAGGACAGGCCCAGAGAAGTCAAAAGAAGATGATAAGTTTGGAAAGGAAAAGGCAGGAAGGCAAACCTTTTAGGACAAGTTTAACCTGAGAATTTAGTTTGTGGATGATGTCAGTATATATTGTGGGCCAGGCATGGTGGTGCAGGCCTGTAATTCCAGTGGCTCTGG
>NW_026001702.1:0-2354 GCF_001458135.2 Marmota marmota marmota | reverse complement strand
GATTGTTTTCTTGGACATTAATAAATAAGAGAAACGTACAGTGTCTTGATTCTCAAATGGACCACAAATATTGGGTACAAATGGGGCAGTTGTTTAAATAATTGAAAACTCAGTTTCTTCCTCTTTTATACAATAGTTTGTAGGATTTTTTTTCAATAAATTGTGAGCTATATCTAAAATTGAACATTTAACAATCCCCCTTCTAACAGACAATTTTTAGAATAACATTTTATAATTTTAAGTTATTACATACATATACACTGCTGATAATGAATTTATAAAATTTTCAAGTTGTATATCTGAAAACAGCTGTTTAAAATATGGAACTGCAATGAGGGTTTAAGTTTGAATACAAAGTGAAGCAGAATTCCCTGAGCCCATATCTAACGTGGTTCCTGAAAATACATCAATTTGAATACAAGGAGGCTTGAAACTTCTGGGAAGTGCTGAAATGGACAGAGATAAAGGCCAAAGAGAAAGGTAGGGAACTTTATTATTTGTTTACAAAGATGAGTTTGTAAGAGTCCATCTGTTCCTAGATGTTGCCTGAGCTAGTTACATTACCAAAAACCCAGAGAACACAAACAAGATTAGGAAGACAGTTGGTAAATTAGCAGGGAGAATGATTGGAATGAAACAGCAGGAATCATTCAAAAAAGAGGTCAGAGACAGACTCAGGTGACTGAGTGGCACTAAGAAGACTGGGTGGACCAGGCTGCAAAGAAAGCAACACCACAGATCTCTCCTTCTGGGCTCTGTCATTGACCAACACCACAGCAGGACTCAATCAGGTTCATGCTCAGGTTCCAGAAAATGGTTCTTTATACCACTTCGAAGGTTCAGGAAACACAATGCCCAAGAGTCTCAAAACTGGCTAGAAACTCTTTTCACTATAAAGAGAGATCAATGAAGTAGAGGCAAGCAATTAAGAGGAAGGAGGGGGAAAGGGAGGAAGGGTTAAATTAATCTGACCACAAGGTCCTATGTTTATTTATGAGTAAGCCTAAATGAATCTCACTTTCATGTAAATCCACAAGGAACTAATATAAAAAATTACAAATAAATAGAAGAAAGATCAAAAGAGTAGATGGAGGGCTGAGGTTGTTGCTCAGTGGCAAAGAGCTTGCCTCTCACATGTAAGGCACTGGGTTCGATCCTCAGCGCCACATAAAAATAAATAAACAAAATAAAGATATTGTGTTGATGTATAACTTTAAAAAGTTTTAAAAAAGAGTAGATAGAGGAGGAGAGGGAAAGGAGAAGTACTGGGGACTGAATAAGAGCAAATTATATTCCATACTTACGTAATTAAATTAAAATGAACCCCAATATACTGTTTAGCTAATATTATGTATACTAAAATGAACTCATACAAAGAAATGCTTTTTATTCACAAATATAAGGATGACAAAACATGTACACCTTTGTAATTTTTTTTTATTTCTTAAGTAGAATGAAGCAATACTTTTATTTTATTTTATTTTTGTTTTTGTTTTTTATGTTGTGCCAGGGATCAAACTTGCCTACCTCAGAGGTAGGCAAGCACCCAAGCACTGAGCCACAATCCTGCCCCTACATCTTTGTACTTTAACCCTTTACCCAATTTAGAGATAATTTAAAGTTCAAACAGGAGAATTAACACTAAAATGAATGTGCTGCTGTTAAAACTCATTGCAGCAACATTTAATGATCAACAAAAAATCCTAATTAACAAATCCTCTTTGATTTTAAAAATAGAACATTACAGTATGGCAGGGGAAGGCAAAGAGAGATAAGGGTAGGAGAAAAGAAGTCCAAAGTTGTCATAATTCTTCCAGAATAAGAACAAATAGAGTGTCACCTCCAAGCAATACTGTTAATAAATTATATACTGCACATATGATTCATGTTTTGCTTGATTTTTAAATGACACTTTACAAATATAGTTTCTCCTTAGAGAATTACAAGCATAAGATCTATATTTAGAATTTCCTGTAGAAACCTTCTTGTAAGATGTCAATGGTATGGGTGTGTTCAATATGATAATTGATTATCAGGTAAAGGAATATTAAGTGCAGTGAGCTGTCTGGCTGGGATGTCTCCAGTCAGGCTCCAATGCTGGCTTCTTTTGACACCTCTCTTCAGGTCCACTCGCTTGTGACTTGGCACAAGGCAGGGATGAGAAATCATACAGCAATAACAACATTCATCCTGCTGGGACTGACGGATGATCCAAAACTACAAGTTCTAATTTTCATATTTTTGTTTCTCACTTACATGTTGAGTGTGGCTGGGAACCTCACCATTATCACACTCACACTTTTGGATTCTCATCTTAAAACTCCCATGTATTTTTTCCTCCGAAATTTCTCTTT
>NW_026001701.1:0-2354 GCF_001458135.2 Marmota marmota marmota | reverse complement strand
GCTTTGCCATAATTTTTTTTATTTACTTTTTTTCCCCCTGTAAGATGGTTAAATTCTTTGAAACAACTGTAGCTAATTAATCTTACTCATTACTTAGCACTTTATGGGACATTTGTTTAATAGGAGCTCAGTAAATGTTTTTTGGATGTTTAAAAAAAAAGAGAGCAACTAAGAAGAGAACAGGGAGGAAGAGCATGAGGAAAAGAATAACATTAAACAGAGACGAGTGGGGGGAGAGAAAGGGAGAGAGAAGGGAAATCATATGGAAATGGTAGGAGACCCTCAATGTTACACAAAATTACATATAAGAGGTTGTGAGGGGAAGGGGGGGGAAACAAGGGAGAGAATTGAACAACAGCAGATGAGGTAGAGAGGGAAGATGGGAGGGGAGGGGAGGGGGTGGACAGTAGAGGATAGGAAGGGCAGCAGAATACAACATACACTAGTATGGCAGTATGTAAAAAAGTGGATGTGTAACCGATGTGATTCTGCAATCTGTATACAGGGTAAAAATGGGAGTTCATAACCCACTTGAATCAAATGTATGAAATATGATATGTCAAGTGCTTTATAATATTTTGAACAACTAATAATAAAAAAATGTTTTTAAAAATTAAAAAAAAATGAAGGCTCTGCTCTCTCCTTACACTTTGCAGCTTGTTCTCCTGAGCCAAACTCTGCACACTCTTCCCCACGGCAGTGCAACTTCAAAGGATATTTTAAAAAGAGTATATTTTCACCATTTTGATGGTCGGAACTTCCAAAACTCAAGAAGAGGAATGTATTACGAAATCTTCTAAGTAGATTACTGGCCACTGTTGATCACCCTAGGGACTAGGAGAAGATTTTAGGAATAGAGTTAGGCAAATATTGCCTCAAATTTAAAAGGGGTACAAGTGATTCATAACAGAGACCACAATACTTAATATCAAGTCCCTTAAAATCTAGAGCAAATTAATGAACAGCATAAAACCTGGAACTCTTGACACACACACCCCTTCCCACTTTACATTCTACTCTCCATGCAAAATATCCCTGGTTGCTTCTACAATTACCTATGAATCTGCCAGAATAATCACCTTCACAGATGTCTTCGAACTGATAAACTCCATTTTGTCAATATCCATACCTAGAAGTAGTGTTCCAGGTAATAGGAGAGTATAGAATCATTCCAAATCATTTTGGTATCAATACATATCTATCAACAAAAAGCCTTTCTTGTAGCAAGCCTTTCACACAGCACATTAGAACTACTCCATGCCAGTCATTCCATCCGCCACACAGATCACAAAAAGGAGAAGACATTGACTCAAGCGGCAAATGTGGGATATTCACTTACTTCCTCTCCTTCTCTATATTCTTAGAAATGGCAGAAGAGAAGGTTTAAAACTATGTCACACAAGGAATAGTACTGCCCCTGACCCGCTCGTGTGAATTTCCAGGGACACCATATAAAACACAGACACACACTTTACCTTTAAACAAGCTTCAGGGTGGCTTCTCTTTTCTGGGCCTCAGGCTCCCCAAATGGGAGAACAAGAGAAAGTCACGAGAGGCTGGCGAGAGATAGCGAGCACACTCAGAAGTGGGCTTTTATTGGGGGGACCCTTGTTCTTGGAAAGTTCCATCCAAAAAAAGGCCAGAAGGGGCAGGGTTACAACGGACAGGTGAGAGTAAGTGGGGACCAACAGCAACACAGTGAACAGGCTAACTTGAGAGGATGGGATACTTGGGCCTAAAAGGCATCATTCCACCTGAAGATACGGCAGAAAGTGGTCAGATGCTCATTGTGCCCATCTTCCTTTCCTGGGCACACAGAAGACTACATTTGCCAGTTACCTTGCAGTTCTGAGATCAGGTACTAGTTTCTAGCCAATGTTTAGCAAGGAAATGTACCCCTTCCAGGCCTGGTCATAAGTGTCCCATACAATCCTCCTCATTCTTTCCTCTCTAAAAATAAAAGATCCAATTACTATCTATAAGGAGTCCTTGGATGGGGACAATGCCCCAAAATGGAAGGGGAAAAAACAGGGGCCTTTGAGAAAGAAAAAAAAAAACAAATCTTTATTGAACTACTAAGATTCTTGGGTTATTTATTACAGTTGACATGAGTTATACAATTAATACCATGGCCAACGATGACCCAAGAGAATATGGCCACAGAAGAAAATATCTTCCCAGCATCTCAATCATCTCAGTCAAGGTACGAGGAAATGGATGGCCAGCCCAAAGGTCTAGTTAAAGAAAAATTCATAAATGGACTATCTTAAGAGGTCAAAATAGGACTGAGAGAAGTTCTCAGACATTAAGCATAGGGAAAACAACACCCCCAGCTCTGAAGTGGGAGAGGACAC
>NW_026001700.1:0-2354 GCF_001458135.2 Marmota marmota marmota | reverse complement strand
CCTCCGTCCCTCCCTCCCTCTCCCCCTGCCCCTCTCTCTCTCATTCCTGGTGCAATGTCCTGAGCTACTTCCCTCCACCATACTCTTCTGCCATGATATTCTGCTTTATCTTGGGCCCAGAGCAATGGAGCCAGATGTCTATAAACTGAGACCTCTGAAACCATTGAGCCCCCAAATAAACTTTTCCACCTCTAGATTTTCTTGTCGGGTATTTTGGTCACAACAGTGAAATTGCTGACTATAACATAGACAAAACTACAGAATTGTGTGCAGTTTTTATTTTCCTGATATTCTTTCCTGTCCCTTCCCCTGCCCTGCCCCACCCCTCATCAAAGCCAGGAATAGTGACATTTGGAACATTCTTTTCTGTAATCTGTAATCTGAAATTAAATGACCATAAAGTGAGATGGTGATTCTGAAGGTTCTCTATGCCAGAGTGTTTCTGCCTCCTCCTGGTCATGACTCAGTTGTGCATCAATTTAGTGTGTCTTACCAAATTTGAAAAAGAAAAGAAATATTATAGATAAGTGATGTCAAAGAATATCACACACTGTATTGTTTTATGATAATTTAATAAAATCAGCAGTCCGTATGTGTCTTAGTTTGGGATGTAAAATGTTTTTCGAAGGCTACTGCACTAGTCCCTCATCCCACCCAGTAGAATGGGTAGTCACAGGACGAACCCACTCTTGACCCAATGTAACTTAGCATCTTGTTTTTCTTTTTTTGCCTCCAGGTCTTTTGCATTTGGTCTTCTTTTGCAGAGGAGTGCATTGTTAACAATAGCACGATTCTGCCGATAACGCCTTTAGAAAACAATACCTTCACCTGGATATACTGAATAGGAGTAAATATGTTAGACTCTTAGATTTCCCTTGTGGGGAGTGGGGAATGTTTTAATGATCTTGTGCTCTATCTGGTTTAAATTTATAGTTTAAATTTTATTCTCTGCAGTAATACTGTTGTAGATTATTAATAAGCTCTCATTCCTTGTGACAAATTTGTTACCTTTACACCAGTGCAACCGCATTTTTTCAGTGATCCTCTTAAATTATTCCATTAAAATGGGAAGAATTGGCCAAAAAGAGAGTGAGATGGAGAAATTGAGACTGGGCTAGTTAGAACATGGTACGGAGCTTGGTTCCCTCTCCTGAGCTTTTCTCAAAACCAAAAGTTGACAATGATAGTGTTGCGCAGGTGGGACTTGAACAGACAAAAGGGAAGAACATCTCAGTCCTAATGAACGTGCTGAGCCTGTTCTGTGTTCAGACAAGTCTCCCCGGAATTCCAGTAAAGGAAAATTAAATCAACTCACGACAGCTATCTTGCATATCTCACCTGGGAAGGTATGCATGCAGCAGGACAGGCACTGCTTAACATTAATCAGCCTCCTGAAGTCATTACATTCATGAGGAAATGTAATTCACATGTGATTACTTTTTAATTTACTCTGTAATCACATTCCAAGTGAACGGGCCAAGCTAAAAATGAAATTTAAAAGTCAAATACTGCTTTGTATTAGGAATTCACAATTTTTATATGCACTTAGGTTAATAAAGATTTTACAATAACCATTTGTGACTGAGCATATGATAATTTTTTGATGAAAGCTAGTGCCATACCTTAGATAGAATGTATTTGATTTCCCTCCAAGTCCTGAACTGGACCCAGAGAGTCTCAGAACTCTACTCAGAGCTGAATTCCTGCCTCTTCTAAACTTTATTTGAAAGGGGGAGAAATCCAAACATTCCTCACTCCCTCATTGCAAGTTGCAAGGAGCTAATGTATTTTTAATTCCTGCTGTGCCTGTGAGGCAGAGCCATTTGTTTTATCCATCGTTGGAAAGTGTATACGGAACTTCATAATAGCTTACTTGAGCTCATCAATGGGGGAATGCCAGGGCCTACAGTAAGAATCTTCCTCCAACAACGTGGACTTTTAAATTTATGAAGTTTATTAAGCTGCTGTGTTTGTTTCAAAGGATCATTGAAACTAAAGGTTCAAAAGTCTAGGACCAGCTAGTCGTGGGTAGTAGCCAGGTAGCTTTTTGTGTTTGTTTCATCAGCTAGAACTGAGGCCGAGGGGGAGAGATATACAAAGGATTGACAGATTTCCAGTCAATACAAAGATGACTTTTTATCATCTGGCTCTCCCTGGCATTGAATTGAACAACCTCAGAGGTACTAATGTGTTTCCAGAAAATATTAAAAAGCTGGACTTCATTTTCTGGGGATGTTATATTGTGTATCAGCTTTCAAATTTAAGATATCTTGAATAGTTTTATGCTAAATTGACTATTTTCTTTAGTTCAACTCTGTTTTAAGTGCTACTTTATTTTATTTTTTTTTTTTTAA
>NW_026001699.1:0-2354 GCF_001458135.2 Marmota marmota marmota | reverse complement strand
GGACAAGCCTGGGCTATAACTTCAATGAATTCGGTTGCAGTCTTAGTTTTTATTCCTGTTCTTTGTGTATTTAACAGCTCTTTTAGTTCGTTGGCCAGACGAACCTTCGCTGTTGAGTTACCCATGGTACGTACCCTGTCTCTTTAAATTACCTTTAAACCAATCCTCCCCCTTCTACCTTTAGAAGGTGAGCCCCGTCCGCTTACCCCTACTTTCCGGATCTCGGTGGGAACCTCCAGATATACACAGGACACCAAGGTTCTTCATCCAGGAGGGAGCGTGTGCGCGCTTTATTGCCAAATTTGTTCCCCTTATATATCTTTTTAACAGCTGCGGGAAATTACTCAAAAGTGAGGAGGGGAGAGTAATAACTGTGTCCTTGGGTTACCATCACGTCACCGTCCCCTATCAGGAGGCTCGAACAGGTCAAGATGTTCCCGAGAGACACATATGTGCGAGGCAGATAAACAGGGAACCTCAAGCCTGCGTCATGGCCTTGTGAGCTGGCCACATTGACATGCATAACAAAGAACTGGGGGTTGAGTCCCCAGGGGCCAGGGCGGGCCTACTATCAGCAGTTGGACTTTTCTTGAGGACAATGGGAGGGCTGAGGGTATTGCTCAGTGGTAGAGTACTTAGAGTAATGCACAAGGTTATGGGTTCAATCTCCACCACTGCAAACAAACAGGTAAAAAACCATTTTTTTTAATCTTAAAAATAATGGAGAGACTTGAAATGTATGAAAGTAGGAGAAAAGCTGACCCAGAGGTCATGATGAATTTCCAGTTTCAAAGGTTAATCTGATCACAGATGGAAAAGTAGCGGGCAGCTGGCAAGACTAGAGGCAGAAGCACCAGGTTGGAGACTGAAGTAGCAATTCAGGGATGAGAGAAAGATAGCCTGAACTAAGGTAGAAGAGTTTGTAGATTTGCAAGAAATAAAGGCATAATGGGCAGAATATAGTGGATAATTCCATGTAGGATATTATGAATAAGGAGGAGTCAAGCACTCCTCCAAGGTTGGTAGCTTGGCCAAGTCATTTGCACTTACAGGCAGAACACACAAGCCTGGGCTTGACAGGAGAGAGAGAAGTTGAGCTCAGTTTGGGGTATGTTGAGTCTGAGATTCTTGCAGATTAACCTGAGTAGGTTACTTGAGTTTTAGTTGCCTGTAGACTATCCAAGAAGAGAAGTTGAGTACGACTTAGAAACAGGTTTTGAGAACATGGGAAGATATTGGGCTAGAGAGAAGATTGAATGTCATCAATACTGGGGTAATTGAAGCCAAAGGAATGAGAAACTTCCAGGGAGAGTCAGGAAAGCAAGAAAGAAGAAGAAAAAGATCATGGTATGAAAAGATACGACAGCACAACTTTTAAAGAAAGTGAATTCAACTCAGAGTCCTGAATCCAAAACATTGAACTAGAATCCTGACACATCCCTTTATATAATCAAATGATCTTGAACTAATTTCTTGAATTTTTCTGAGCTTTCATTTACATGATTTTCAGCAGAGCCCATGGTTCTTAAGCAGAGCCCAATTTTCTTAACTCCCAGTCCATTTCAGTTTCTGGTCCTGTATCCCTACGTTATACAACCACAGGGATACCATTCACAATGTATTCCTTGAGAAGGGCACATTTAGACTGTTTTCCCAAGGGAGTCCAGTGGGAATTGTACCTTTTACAAAGACCTCTAGGCAAGTGAATGCTGCCCTCTAGACCAGGACAATGAGGCTGCCCTGCAAGTGCCCCAGAAACTACTCTACAGGAATTTCTCCCAAAATAGCACTTGCCAAAAACATCATACTGTGGGTTAAGGTAGTAATTCAAGCACTGTTCAATTTCTTTACCTGAGTAGCATTTACTGATACAGAAGAATGTCTCCATCCACTACTAAAAATTTACACTGGCTTATAATTAGGATAGATCTTTTTTTAAAAAAAATAGCAGACGCATGCACTGCACAAAATCTTTTACAAATAGAAGTGCAATTATATTGTATGAAATGTTAAAGAAACTTCAGCAGAATTTTTAAAAGTCTATAATCCTTACAAAATTACAGAAGCAAAATACATTCACAATGAAAATAAAAAATCCAAACATAGACCTTTCAGTGGGGAAATTTTATAAGAAAAGAAAGTTTAGGGAGAAAAAACATAAAGTGCAATGGGACAACTAAGCCCTTATTTTTACTTTGATTACAATGAGTTAAGTTTATCTTTTTTTCCTAAATATTTGGAATAAATCAATTAATAACAATAAAAAAGCTATATGGTATATACAAGAGGAATGTTGAAAATGAAATGATCCAGAAAGGTTCAAACAAGAATGGGCAACAATATGCCAGACAACT
>NW_026001698.1:0-8928 GCF_001458135.2 Marmota marmota marmota | reverse complement strand
ACGCCCCGCCCCACGAAAAAAGGCGTCGGCTGATATGGCCTCAGATCTGGGGAAGGGCCCTCCTTAAGACTGAGCCATACTATGCAGCCACTTCTGCACAGTGGGATAGGACCTCTACTCTCACCTGTATTGTTTTAAGAAAACAGAAAGGGGGAACTGTGGTGAGCCGCTTCTGCCGTTTATGCAAATTATGGTCGCCATTACAAGATGGCGCTGGCTCCGCTGTGGTCTGTGACAAACAACTCCTTATTTGGGAGAGTTGGCGCATGACTTTTCATCACCCTATGAGAAAGCTCCACGTGGCTGCTTTGCATTGGGGCTTGAGATGCTTTATTATGGCTGGGAGGGGCATCCGAAGGAGAGAAGAAGAACTATCAAGGGCTGAAATAAACTGCTGAAAGAAGATTCCTGAGTGTTGCATCTTCCTTGCGGGCAAGGGGTTGCGACAACTAACCCTGAACCTAACCCTAACCCTAAGCCTAAAGTAACCCTAACCCTAAACCTAATGTAACCCTATCACAAACCCTATCCCAAAACATAATCCTAACCCTAACAGTAACCCTAACCATTTCTTAACTTTTACATAAGCCACTGCCCTAACCTATCACAAAACCTAGCCCTAATCCAACCCTACCTTAGCTTTAATCCTAAAGATAGCCCTAACAATGACCCTAGCCCTAACCATAATCCTAAGCCTAAGCCTAGACCAAATCCTAACCATAATCCTAGCCCTAACCCTATCTCTAACCCTAATCATTACCATAAGATAACTATAATCCTTAAGATAACCCTAGGCGGAACATTAATACTAGCACTAGCCTTAACCCTCTCCATTAACCTATACATAACCTGAACCCTAAACCTAACTGTGTCATTAACCAATCTCTAAACATAAGACTAATTTGAGCCCTAAACCTAAACCTTAACCTAACCCAAACCCTAAACTTGACTCTGACTCTAATAATACCCATAGCTCTAAACCTGACCCTAACAAGAAACCTAACATTTACAATAGACCTAGCTATAAACCTAATGCTGAAAGTATCCTTAACTGTACCCTAGACCTGGAATTAGCCCTAGCTCTAATCCTAGCCCTAAACCTAATATAAAACTTAGTCCACATCCTAGCCATGAACCTCACCTTAATCATAACCCTAACCTTAATGTTAACATTAACCTTAATCCTAATTCTCACCCTAGTCCTAAAAGTAGCTATATTCCCATCCCTTAACCTAAACCTAACCCTAAACCTACACCTAACACTAACCCTAGCCCTAACCCTAGGCCTAACCCTAACACTAACCCTAGCCCTAATCCAAGCCATAATTGAGCCCTATCCTTAACCCTAATCCTAGGCCTAAAACTAACTCTAACTCTCACACTAGCCCTATACCTAGTTATAACCCTATCCCTTAGCATCATAATACACCTATACCTAAACATAGGACTACCCTAGCCCTATACTTAGCCCTATCTCAAAACCTAGATCTAAACCTAACTCTAAATATAACCATAGCCCTAAGACTAAATCTAACCATAACTCTACTCTTATACCTAATCCTAAAACAAAGCCTAAATCTCACACTTACACTAGCCCTAACTCTAAGACTAATCTTAAAACTAGCCTAGCCCTACCCCTAGCCCTAAAACAAAACTGAGTCATAGCCCTAACCTTAACCCTTAACCTAAACCAAAACCTAACCCTATGCCTTGCCCTAACTCTATCCCTAATTATAGTCTAATCCTAACCCCAAACTAACCATGACCCTGACTCTAACCCTAACACTAACCCTGGCTCTAAACATCATCATCACTGCAAACCTAACCTTAACATTAGACCTAGACCTAACTCTAACCCTATAACAAGCTGTAATCATAAACCTGCATCATACATTAGCAGTAGCCTTAACCCTAGCCCTAAACTAACCCAAAACCTAGCCTAATCCGGGATAGGGTTTTGGTTAAAATTAGCATTAAGGTTAGGTTTTGGGTACAGGTTAGTGTTAGGTTTAGTGTTAGAGTTTGTGTTAGGATTATGGTTAGTGTTAGGTTTAGGGTTACACATTGGATGAGGGTTAGGTTTAGGGTTAGGTTTATGTTTAGGGTTAGTGTTAATGTTAGGGTTAGGGTTAGGGTTAGTGTTACGATATATGATAGAATTAGGGTTAGAATTAGGGTTAGGGTAAATGTTAGTGTTAGGTTTGGGGTTAGGTTTAGGTGAGTTTTAGTGTTAAGCGTAGGATTAGGGTTATTTTAGAGTTAGTGGTAGTGTTAGGGTTAGTGATTTTGTTAGGTTTAGGCTTGGGGTTAGGGTTTGTGTTAGGGTTAGGGTTAGGGTTACGATTAGAGTTAGGGTTAGGGTTGGGGTTAGTGTAAGTTTCAAGATTAGGGTTAGTGTTAGGGTAAGTGTTAGTGTTATGGTTAGATATGAGGTTAGAATTAGTGTTAGGGTTAGTGTTAGGGATAGGATTAGTGTAAGGATTAGGCTTAGGTTTAGGATTAGGATTAAAGTTAGGGATAGGGTTAGGGTTTGTGCTAGAGTTAGTGTTAGGGTTATTAGAATTAGTGTTAGGTTTAGGGTTAGGGTTAGGTTTAGTGTTAGTTTAAGGTTAAGGGTTAGGTTATGGTTAGTGTTAGGGATTGTGTTAGGGTTAGGGTTTGGGTTAGGGTATGTGTTGAGGTAAGTGTTAGGGATAGGATTTGTGTAAGGGTTAGGTTTAGGGTTATGGTTGGGTTATGATTTGAGTGAGAGTTAGGTTTAGGGTTAGGGTTAGTGTTACGGATAAGGGTAGGGTTAGGGTTAGTGTTAGGGTTAAAATTAGGATTAGGGTTAGTGTTCGTGTTAGGGTTAGGGTTAGGCTTAGGTTTAGTATTAAATTTAGGGTTTGTGTTAGGTTCAGGGTTAGGTTTAGAGTTAGGGTTAGTGATAGGCTTAGGGTTAGGTTTAGGGTTAGTATTAGGTAAGGGTTAGGATTATTGTTAGGGTACTTGCTAAGGAAGATCAGGGTTAGGGATCAGATTATTTTTAAGGTTAGTTTAAAAGTTAAGATTAGGGTTAGGGTTGGGGTTAGTGTTAGGGTCAGTGTTAGGGTTTGGGTTATGGTTTGTGGTAGGTTCAGGGTTAGGGTTAAGGTTTTTGTTAGGGTTAGAATTAGGGTTAGGTTTTGATTAGGGTTATAGTTAAGGTTAGGGTTAGGGATAGAGTTCATGTTAGGTTTTGGGTTAGGTATTCGATTTGGGATTAGTGTTACTGATAGAGTTAGGGTTAGGGTTAGTGTTACAGTTAGGGTTAGGGTTAGGGTTAGAATTACTGTTAGGTTTAGAGTTAGGGTTAGGGTTAGAATTACTGTTAGGATTAGGGTTAGGGTTAAGGTTAGTGTTAGAGTAAGGGTTAGGGTTAGGGTTAGAGTAAGTTTTAGGTTTAGGTTTAGTGTTAGTGTTTGGGTTAGGGCTAGGTTTCCAATTAGAGTTAGTGTTAGTGTCAGAGTTAGGTTTAGGTTTAGGATTACAGATAATGTTAGTGTTAGTGTTAGGGTTAGGGTTATGGTTTTTGTTAGTTTCAGGGTTAGGGTTAAGGTATGGGTTAGATTAGAGTTAAGGTTACTGTTGGATTAGGGTTCGGGTTAGCATTAGGGTTAGGTTTAGGTTTAGTGTTACAGTTAACGGTAGGGTTAGTGTTAGTGTTAGGGTTAAGGTTAGTGTTAGTTTTAGGGGTAGAGTTAGTTTTAAAATTAGAGTTAGTGTTAAGTTTAGGGTTAGGGTTAGTGATAGGGTTAGGATTATGTTTAGGGTTACCATTAGGATTATGTGTAGGCTTAGTGTTTGGGCTAGTGTTAAAATTAGGGTTAGGATTAGGTAATGGTTAGGGTTAGGGTTAGGTTAGGGTTAGTATTATGGTTTGAGTTAGGGTTTGTGTTATGGTTATGGCTAGGATTAGGGACAGCATTGAGGTTATGGTTAGGGTTATGGTAGAATTAGGGTTATGGCTGGTTTTAGGTTTAGGGTTAGCATTAGTGTAAGTGTTAGGGTTAGGGTTAGTGTTAAGGTTATGTTTAGGATTAGGGTTAGTATTAGTGTTTGGTTGAGGGTTAGATTTAGGATTAGTGTTAGTGTTAGTGTTAGGGTTAGGGTTAGTGTTATGGTTATTCTTTGGTTTAGGTTAGGGTTAGGGTTATGGTTAGGATAAGATTAGGGTTAGGTGTAGGGTTAGGTTTAGGGTTCGTGTTAGGGTTAGGTTAGGATTAGGGTTAGATTTGGGTTCATATTAGGGTAGGGTAAGTGTTAGTGTTAGGTTTATGATTAGGGTTAGGTTTAGAATTAGGGTTATGGTTAAAGTTAGGGTTAGGGTTAATTATAGGGTTAGGGTTAAGGTTAGGGTTAGAGTTAGGGTTAGGTTTCAGTTTAGGGTTAGGTATAGTGTTAGCATTATGTTTAGGGTTAGGTTTATGGTTAAGCTTAGGGTTAGGTTTAGGGTTAGGGTAGGTTTTAGGGTTTGGGTTAGAGTTTGTGTTAGGATTCGGGTTAGGGGTAGAGTTAGGGTTAGTGTTAGGGATAGGGTTTGTTTAGTGTTAGGGTTAGTGTTAGTGTTAGTGTTTGGGTTAAGGTTAGGATTAGGGTTAGGGTTAGGGTTAGGGTTAGTGTAAATTTAGGGTTAGGTTAGGATTAGGGATATGGTTAAGTTTATGGTTTACGTTACAGTTAGTATTAGGTTTAGGATTAGGGTTTGGGTTGCGGTTAGGATTAGGGTTAAAGTTAGTGTTAGGGATCGTGTTAGGGTTAGGGTATAGTTAGTGTTAGGATTAGGTTCAGCGTTAGGATAAAGTTTAGGTTTAGGTTTAGGTTTATAATTAGAGTTAGTGTTAGTGTTAGGGTTAGGGTTATAGTGAGTGTTAGGTTTAGGGTTAGGGTTAGGTTTAGGATTATTGTTAAGTTACAATTAGGGTATGGGATAGGGTTAGTGTTAGGGTTGGGGTTAGGTTTGTGTTTAGGGTTGTGTTAAGGATAGGGTTATGGTTAGATTTAGGTTAGTGTTAGGGTTTGGTTTAGAGTTCATGTTAGGGTTAGGGTTAGGGGTAGTGTTAGGTTTAGGTTTAGGATTAATGTTAGGGTTAGTGTTAGGGTTACAGTTAGGGTTAGTGTTAGTGTTTGGTTTAGGGTTATAATTAGGTTTAGGGTTAGAGTTAGGGTTAGGATTAGGGTTAACGTCAGGTTTGAAGTTAGGTTTAGTTTTAATGTAAGGGTTAGGGAGAGGAAAAGGATTTGGTTTAGTATTAGGGTTAGGGTTAGGTTTTGGTTGAGGTTTCGAGCTAGGGTTAGGGTTGATGTTATTGTTAGGATTAGGGTTACTGCTAGGGTTACGTAAGGGTTAAGGTTAGGGTTGGGATTAGTGTTATGGATAAAATTAGCATTAGGCTTAGGGTTAGGATATGGTTAGTGTTAGGTTTCGGATTAGGGTTAGGGTTAGGGTTAGTGGTAGGGATAGGTTTATGGTTAGGTTTAGGGTTAGGATTAGGTTTAGGTAAAGGGTTAGGGTTATGGTTAGGGTTAGAGTTAGAGTTCTTGTTATAGTTAGGGTTAGGGTTAGTGGAAGTTTTAGGATTTGGGTTAGGGTTACAGTTAGTTTTAGGGTTAGAGTTACTGTTTGGGTTAGGTTTAGGTTTAGGGTAATGCTTAGAGTTAAATTTAGGTTTAGGATTAGGTTTAATGTTAGTTTAGTGTTAGGGTTAGGGAAAGTTTAGGGTTAGGGTTATGGTTAGGGTTAGGGTTGTGTTATGTTAGGGTTAGGTTAGGGTTAAGGTTAGTGTTAGGTTTAATGTGATTGTTAGGGTTAGGGTTAGTGTTAGTGCTGGTTTAGGGTTTATATAAGGTTTAGGGTTAGGGTTATGATTAGAGTTAGTGTTACTGTTAAGATTAGGGTTTTGGTGAGTGTTTGGTTTAGTGTTAGAGTTATGGTTAAGGTTAGTGTTAGGTTTAGGGTTAATGTAATTGTTAGGGTGAGGGTTATGATTAGGGTTAGGGTTAGGTTAAGGGTTAGAGTTAAGTTAGGGTTATGTTTAGGTTAGGGATAGATAGTGTTAGGGTTAGGGTTAGGGTTGGGGTAAGAGTTTGTGTTAGGTTAGGGTTAGGGTTATATTTAAATAGGGTTAGGTTTAGGGTTTGTGTTAGGGTTAGGGTTAGGGTTAGCGTTAGGGTTAGGTATAGGTTAAAGGTTATTGTTAGGGTTAGTGTTAGGTATATTATTAGTGTTAAGGTTAAGATTAGGCTTCGTGTTATGATTAGGGTTAGGGTTAGTATTAGGGTTAGGGTTAGGCATACTGTTAGTGTTAGAGTTAGGGTTAGGGTTAGGAATAGTGTTAAGGTTAGGAATAGTTTAGAGATAGTGTTAGGGTTAGGTTAAGGTTAGGGTTAGTGTTTCATTTAGGTCTAGGTTTAGGGTTAGGGTTAGTGATAGAGGGTTAGGGTTATTGTTAGGGTTAGTGTTAGGGTTAGGGTTAGGTTTATGTTTAGTTTTAGGGTTAGTTTAGGGTTATTGTTAGGGTTAGTGTTAGGTTTAGGTTTAGTGATAGGTATAGGATTAGGGGTAGTGTTAGGATTAGTGTTAGGGTTTATGTTAGGTTTAGGATTAGGCTTTGTGTTAGGGTTACATTTAGGGTTAAGATTAGTGTTAGTGTTATGTTTCAGTATAGGGTTAGGTTTAGGTTAAAGATAGGGTTACGGTTGGGGTTAGGGTTAGTGTTAGGGTTAGGGTTTGGTTAGGGTTGAAATTAGTGTTATGGTTAGGGTTAGGGTTTCTGTTAGGTTTAGGGTTAGGTGTAGTTTTTATGTTAGGGTTATGTTTAGGGATAGCTTATGGTTAGTATTAGGGTAAGAGTTAATGTTAGGTTTAGGGTTATTGTTGGGGTTAAGTTTAGGGTTCAGTTTAATGTTAGGGTTAGGGTTAGGTTAGGGTTAGTGTTTGTTTAAGGTTTAGTGTTAAGGTAAGTGTTAGATTTAGGGTTAGGTTTAAGCTTAGGTTTAGAAAAAGGCTTAGGGTTAATGTAAGTGTTACAATTAGTTTTAGGGTTAGGGTTTGGGTTAAGTTTAGGGTTAGGCACAGTGTTAGTGTTAGGTTTATGTTTAGGGTTAGGATTAGGAATAGTGTTAGTGTTAGGGATAGGTTTAGGGTTAGTGTTTTTTTTTAGGGTTAAAGTTAGGGTTAGTTTTATGTTTAGGGTTAGGGTTAGGGTTAGCGTTATGATTAGTATTAGGTTTAGGATTAGTGTTATGGTTAGGGTTAATGTTAGGGTTAATTTTAGAGTTAGGGTAGTGTTAGGTTTAGTGTTAGTGTTAAGCATAGTGTTAAGGTAAGTGTTAGGTTTATGGTTAGGTTTACGCTTAGGGTTAGTGATAGGGTTAGGGTTAGGTTTAATGTTGGTGTTAGGGTTAGGGTTACGTTTAGGGTTAGGGTTAGGTATGGGTTAGGGTTATGGTTACATTTGGGTTAGGTAAGGTTTAGGGTTATGGTTAGGACAGGAATAGTGATAGAGGGTTAGGGTTATTGTTAGTGTTAGTGTTACGGTTAGGGTTAGGTTTATGTTTAGTGTTAGGGTTAGTTTAGGATTATTGTTAGGGTTAGGTTTAGGTTTAGGTTTAGTGTTAAGTATAGGATTAGGGTTAGTGTTAGGATTAGTGTTAGGGTTCATGTTAGGTTTAGGATTAGGCTTTGTGTTAGGGTTACATTTATGGTTAGAGTTAGGCTTAGTGTTACTGTTACAGTTAGGGTTAGGGTTAAGTTTAGGATTAATGTTTGGGTAAGGTTTAGAGTTAGGTTTAGGGTTAGTGCTAAGGTTAAATTAGGTGTAGTGATAGGGTTAAGTTTAGGTTTATTGTTAGGGTTAGGGTGAGTTTTAACATTAGGGTTACGGTTATGGTTACAGGTAGCATTACGGTTATAGTAAGGGTTAGGTTTTGGGATAGGCTTAGGGTTAGGATTAATGTTAGGTTAGTGTTAAAGTTATGGTAAGGGTTAGTGTTCAGGTAGGTTTAATATTAAGGTTATGTTTAGTGTTAGAAATAGGGTTAGGGTTACGTTAGGGTTAGGATTAGGGTTAGGGTTCATGTGAGGGTTAAGGTTAGGGATAATGTTAGGTTTAAGTTAGGGTTAGGGTTAGAGTTACTGTTAGATTTAGGATTAGGATGGGGTTTGGGTTAAGGTAAGGGTTATTGTTAGCTTTAGGGTTAATGTTAGGCTTAGGTAAGGGTTAAGGTTAGGGTTAGGGTTAGGGTTTTGTTTGGGATTAGGGTTATGTTTAGGGTTAGAGTTAGGGATAATTTTAGGTTTAGGTTTAGGGTTAGGGTTAATTTTAGGGTTAGGATTAGGTTTAGGTTAGGGTTAGGTTTAAAGTTAGGGTTAAGGTTAGTGTTAGGGTTAGGTTTAGGGTTAGGATTAGTGTTAGTGTTAGAGTTAGGTTCAGGGATGTGTTTTGTGTTGGGGTAAGGGTTAGGTTTAGGGTTTCTTTTGGGTTAGTGATAGCATTAGTGTTACAATTATGGTTAAGATTAGAGTTAGGATGAAGCTTAGGATTAGGTTTAAGTTTAGTTTTAGGGTTCTGGGTAGCATAGGGTTAGTGTTAGAGTTAGGGTAAGTTTTAGGGTTCGGGTTAGGGTTAGGGTTTTTGTTAGGTTTAGGGTTAGTGTGAGGGTTATATTAGGGTTAGGTTTAGTGTATGTTTTAGTGTTAGTGTAAGAGTTAAAGTTAGGGATAGTGTTAGGGTTAGGGATATGTTTAGGGTAACTTTTAGGGTTAGTTTTAGGGCTAGAATTAGTGTTACAGTATGGTTAGGGTTTGGTTAATGTTAGGGTTAGGGTAAAGGTTAGTTTTTTTTGTTTAGAGTTAGGGTTAGGGTTCAGGTTAGGGTTAGTTTTAGAATTAGTGATAGGGTTAGGGTT
>NW_026001697.1:0-2354 GCF_001458135.2 Marmota marmota marmota | reverse complement strand
ATCAAGTAATGCTCAAATCAAGGAGTCGATTTACTTTGGGATGAAATGGACATATTGATAGATTCCTCCACTTTGAACTGCTTGCAGAACTTGCCTGGATTATGTATCACTTGTATGCATTGTGAACTATCTGTTGGTGCAGCGAATTGTGGTAGTGCTGGCATATCTTTGCTGATGGTGTCACCGGTGATACAATTTTTCCAAAAGAGCCATCAATTGGCTTGGTGTCGTGGCATTTCTGTATCCTCCTCCCTTCTGCTAGTGATGGTCTAAAATTTGGGGGCCAACAGAGGTGAGGCAAAGAACCTCACCCCCCCACTGGTGCAAAGGCCAAATTTGGGGGCCAACAGAGGTAAGGCAAAGAACCTCACCCCCCCACTGGTGCATAGGCCTATCCACAGTATGGCTGTATGCTGGACCGGTAGTCAGTGACGGGTATGATCCAATTGCAGTGGTACCAACCTAAAGACAGGAGGCTGACGCCTAGAGGTCAGCTCATCAGATGACGGGTAAGAACCATATGTTGAATTGGACAACCTAACAGGCACGGTCCCTAAGCCACATTGCTTGTTGTTTAATTAATCAGAAGGGGGGAGATGCTGAGAGCCATAGCCAAGTAGGAATGACGCATGGCAATTTCCTTGTCAGCCTAGCCAATGTTGCTTAGGGGGAGGACTCTCCATTGTGGAAATGGGCTTGCCTTGGACCCAGGTCATTTGCAGTGACATTGCATGAATGTTTGAGAAAGGTGACCCTGCTCAAGGACCAGGGTGGATCCAGGTTTAGGGTGGATCCGGTTTAGGGTGGATCCGGTTTAGGGTGGATCCTGCTGGGAATAGGGCGTATCCTGCTGCCTCAGGCGCCCGCTCCTTGAGTTCCTGCTCCTTGAATTCCCATTGAGTTCTCTCAGGATTCAGAGGGTATTTTGGTATGCAGAGCCCGGTGGAGTGTGTGAATTTTCCCAGAACGTGCGTGTAGAGTGCCGGTGACAGTTCGAGAATAAAGAGTTGCTGTTTGAATCTACAAGGCTTTTGTGGTGGCTCGGTTATTTTGTGCCCAGCCAGACTGCGGCAATGTATATTTAGATTTTTTTCTACAAATAATATTTCATTTCATTCACTTCAATAAGATTTGGTACTGGGTATTGAACTCAGGAGCACTTGACCACTGAGCCATATCCCCAGCCTTATTTTGTATTTTATTTGGAGATAGGATCTCACGGAGTTGCTCAGCACCTCACTTTTGCTGAGGCTGGCTTTATACCTTTGATCCTTCTGTCTCAGCCTCCCAAGTCACTGGGATTACAGGCCTGTGCCATAGCACCTGGCAATTTTATGTTTATTTTATCAATTTAACACAAGCAGGAATATCTTCGATAAATTGAGCATGTGAGTCCACAAATGTTTTGAAGAACTCCAACAAGTTGTACAGATCCCATGTCAAGTTGCATAGATCCCATGTTTCTCTTTTTTCTTTCAATTCCCTATATGAATTTCTTTACAGTTTGTGAAATTTCAACCTCCTTTTTCGCTTTTTCAAGGTTGTGGTAGGCAAGTGTCTTGGCAATTTTTATACCAAGATCTGGTATAGCTAGGTGGTTGTCAAGTTCCTCAGCATTCTCAATATTCCACTCCTCCATACAGTGCCTTTATTTTATATGGTGCTGGGGATCAAATCAAGCTCTTCACATGTGCTAGGCGAGTGCTATACCACTGAGCTACAACCCCAATCCCTGACTTGCCAATTTTTTAAAAAAATTTTTTTAGTTGTAGATGGACACAATATCTTTATTATATTTGTTTATTTTCATGTGGTGCTAGGGATTGAACCCAGTGCCTCATACATGATAGGCAAGTGTTCTACCACTGAACCACAACCCTTGGCCCTGATTTGTCAATTTTTAGCAGAGCATTTAAATCTGTCAATCTAACAAACTAAATTAAAAAAAAAAAAAAGAAGAAGATAAATAATCAAACATGGCTGGAAGTACAAACCATATATCAATAGTAACTCTAAACATTAATGGCTTAAACTCTCCAATAAAGCGACATAGGCTGGTAACATGGATTAAAAAAACAAATCTAACAATATGCTGCCTCCAGGAGACACATCTGATTGGAAAAGACATACACAGGCTGAAGGTGAAAGGTTGGGAAAAAATATACCATGCCCACGGTCCTCGTAAGCAAGCAGGGGTGGCCATCCTCATATCGAATAAAATTGACTTCAAGACTAAATTAATCAAAAGGGAAAAGGAAGGACATTATATACTGTTAAAACGAACCATTCACCAACAAGACATAACAATTATCAATATTTATGCACCAAATAAGGGTGCTGCGACGTTCATAAAA
>NW_026001696.1:0-2354 GCF_001458135.2 Marmota marmota marmota | reverse complement strand
AGAGAGAGAGAGAGAGAGAGAGAGAGAGAGAGAGAGAGAGAATTTTTTAATATTTATTTTTCAGTTTTCGGTGGACACAACATCTTTATTTTATTTTTATGTGGTGCTGAAGATCGAACCCAGTGTCCTGCGCATGCCAGGTGAGCGCATTACCGCTTGAGCCACATCCCCAGTCCTGAACTTTTTTTCTTTTAATGATGAACTTTTGATGGACTTGTAAATTTTATTTCTTTATTTATATGTGGTGCTGAGAATCGAACCCAATGCCTCACGCATACTAAGCAAGTGCTCTACCACTGAGCCACAACCCCCGCTCCTACCTTTGAATTTTTTATCCTCCTGCCTCAGCCTCCCGAGTCACTGGGATTACAGGCATGTGCCACCATGCCAGGCTTTTGCCAGTCTTAATTGTGCTTGACTGTGATTTGTACATAGATTTCAACATAGTTATAAATAAAAATACAAATAAAAATAAATGAGTCAGTGTTTATTTTCTGAATTCAATTGGTTAATTTGCATATTTCCATAAATTGAGATTTTTTTTTTTAATATTTATTTTTTAGTTTTCGGCGGACACAACATCTTTGTTTGTATGTGGTGCTGAGAATCCAACCTGGGCCGCACGCATGCCAAGTCGAGCGCGCTACTGTTTGAGCCACATCCCCCGCCCATAAATTGAGATTTTTAAAAAAATATTTTTTAGTTGTTGATAGACCTTTATTTACTTATAGGCAGTGCTGAGAATCTAACTCAGTGCATCACACATGCCAGGCAAGAGCACTAATGCTGAGCTACAACTGCAGCTCCTTGAGATAAGCTTTTTAAAAAAATATTTATTTATTTACTTTTTTAGTTGCAGTTGGACACAATACCTTTATTTTATTGATTTATTTTTATGTGGTGCTGAGGATCAAACCCAGGGCCTCATAGCACTCTTCTGCTGAGCCACAACCCTAGCCTGAGATATGCTTTTTGCTTTGGATAAGTATTTGGTATTTCAGAGAGCTGAGATGCCACAGTTTAATTTTCTTTCTTCTTCTTCTTTTTTTTTTTTTTTTAATTTTGAGACAGGTCTGGCTAAATTTCTGAGACTGGCCTGGAACTTGTGATTTTCCTTCCTCATTCTCCCTAGTCCCGGGATTATAGGCATGCATCACCACACCCTGCTTAATTTTCTCTTATTGAGGCCATTTTGTCTGTAGATTTATTCATTCATTCATTCATGGGTAACTACCTAGGCCTTGTACTTATTCTCAGCATCTGAACATAAAAGTTATGGCTCTCGCTTTCAAGAAATTTGTGAAAACATAGTATAATACAATTATGTGATTGGGACAAAACCCAAGTTTCAGGAATATCTATCATCCTTCAGTCTCTTCCTGAAGGGTTACATATTCCCCACCTCTCAGAGAATGGCAGCAAGCCCAGGACCAGGTTCCTTTTGGTGGTGGTGGTGGTGGTAGTGGTAGTGGGGTGGGGGACTGTGTGCTAGAGATCAAACCTAGGGCCTCATGCATGCTTTACAAATACTCTACCACTGAGCTACACTTGGAGCCCATGCAACACTCCTTTTCAAGGGGTTGAGAGTGAGGTTAGGGGGAGAAGTGCTGATACTGTCAGGCTGAGGCTGCATTTGATACTTGCAGAGGGTAACCAAGGGTGATGGGCACTGGGTCTGCTACAAGCAGAGGCCTCCTATTGCATCAACACTACTGTATCTTTGGGGACAGTTGGTCTTTAGCTAGACTAGCAGACTGGCTCAGAGTTCAGAGGTGAAATCTAGTGATTTCTTAGGTCTGCCTCCAGTCTGCTGTGGAGGCAGTGGGCAGAGGAGTCCAGATCATGTCTGGCCCAAACAAGGGCTATTTGGGCAACAGCAGATGTGATTTTATTGTCATTCAGTTTTCCCTGGGAGGAGGCATGGGCGTGATAGGTGTCTTCTGGTTGGGCAATTGGAGGTTGGAAGGAGATGAGGGATTAAGATTGATTTGGTATGTTTTCTTAGGATGAAAGGAAGGCCGGGTGTGGTGGCACATGCCTGTAATCCCAGCAGCTCAGGAGGCTGATAGGCTGACCTTGGGTTCAAAGCCAGCCTCAGCAATTTAGTGAGGTACTAAGCAACTCAGTGAGATTCTGTCTCTAAATAAAATACAAATTAGGGCTGGGGATATGGCTCAGTGGTTGAGTGTTTCTGAGTTCAATTCCTAGTACCTAAAAAAAAAAATGATGAAAGGAAGACTACATAGATAGGATCACCTAAAATATAGGGTACTCATTATATTAAAATTTCAGTTAAATAATGAATAGTTTTTTTTTTTTGTAGTGGGGATTGAACTCAGGGGCATTCGATTACT
>NW_026001695.1:0-2354 GCF_001458135.2 Marmota marmota marmota | reverse complement strand
AGGGAGGTATTACTAATGGTAAGGGCACAGGAAAGACTTAAAGGAAAGAAGAACAAGATACATGGGTATACAGTAATCAGGCAGGGAAAAAGAAAAGAATCAAGAATGCCACATTTTTTTGCACTAAGCACCTGCAAGAATCAGGTTGCCATTTTAATGAGAAACTTTATATGAACAAAAATGAATCAAGTATTAGAGTATTCTGGGCATCCTTTTGGGGGGAAAACACTGTTCTAAATTCAATTTTAAACTGATAGAGAACAAAGGAAAAGAAAATGGGAATCATTCCTATGAAAATCTGACAATAAATGATTCTTTTTGAAATATATGTCAATAAATTTTTTTAAGACCAGGAGAATAACTTTTCATATAAGCTATTTTGTATATAATTTGACAATGCCATCTAAATACACATGGCTTTGAGATGATGGGTAAACCAAAAATATAAATCTAAATAAAAGAAATATTCATGGCTTCTTTTTTAAAGAAGCTTACCTAATTTGTACATAAAATTTTTATAATCTATTATAGGAATCTTTTTAAAAGAAACTAGAACTATGTATTTTTTAGAACATCTGTTAATAAGCAATAATACATCAACAATTCAAATCAACACATCAAAAAGTCAAAAAAGAAAGATCATCTCAATAAGATTTAGAAAAAGCTTCTGAAAAAAATGTAATATCAGTGAACTTCCACTTTCAGAACTAGGGAGCAAGCATACTTTCCCCTACTCCTTCCCCAGGTACAACTAAAAACTCCAGACATTGAATATTAAATAAACAAAAGAAGAGTCTGAAAGGCAGAGATAAAGTAGACAAGCTAAAGATCTTGGGACTCAAGGAATGACATGGTGATGAGTTTCCTTGTTTTGTTGTCTGCCACATAAATCCCCAGACTCAGAGCTAAATAAGACAATGAGTCATAACCACCAACAAGTACAAAGAAAGCCCCCAATAATTTCACTCTCTCTGGCCAAAGAAGTAGATAGCAAGACAAAAACCTTTTAGTCAATAACCACTCTACTCTAACCAAGTACCAAAGAAAGACTGTGACCTATTCCCAGTTCCACCAGCAAAAACTGAGTGGGAAGCCTAGTTCTTCACCCATAAGAGGCTGTATCAAGGCATCTCAACACCTTACCATTATGGTAGCAGAGAAGGCCAAACATGGTGGGACTTTCATCTATACTAGTTGATAACAAGGCCTTCCTCACTCTTCTGCATGTCAGTGGAGACCAAACTGAGAGTTTTGACTTGTACCTCCACACCTTTTCTTTGAGCATATGGTATCAGAGGATGCTAATGAAGAATCAGGACTTCCATCATTGCCTAGCAGTAATAAGGCTACTGCCACAGTGGTGCCAGTGGAGAACATCTGATACCAATCAGTGATAATAGGAGCCCTTTCACTTAGGTGTATAACAAAGGTAACTAGGTTTCTCCCTCCACCTGGCAGCAATGAGACAGTTACACCCCTCCAATCTTCCAGACAAGTATCAAAGAAATCCAATTAGCTAAAACAGAAGGTTTAAATAAGATCCAGAACCTCATAACATAAAATACACATGAAACAATTTCAACTGAAAATCACTCATTTTAGATTGACAGAAAATAGATTGGGAAAAAAAAAAGACTAGAGCTTGAGACAAAGCAAAAAAATCTAACATTCCATTAGAATTTTGTTAAAAAGGAGAAAGAAATAAGGGATGGAAAAGTACCAGAAGTAATAATAGCAGAAATTTTCACAAATTTGGCAGGAGACATAAACTTACAGATTCAAGAATCTAAGTGAATGTCAAAAAGATAAACCAAATGAAATCCAAATAAAGACATATAACAAATAAATATTTGAAAACTAAAGACAAAAAGAAATTGAAAGCACACAATGATAAACAACAGCATACCTATAGAGGAAAAATGATTAGAATTATACATTTTTCATTAGAAACCATAGAGACCAGTGGTATTTTTCAGGTTTGAAAGAAAAGAATTGTCGATGAGGGAAGATGGCGGCGAATAGAGTGCATCACCCCCATGTACCGCATCACTGCGCAGGTGAATAACGAGTTAGAACGACCAAAAGCTATCTTGATACGAATTTCCAGCAAAACTGGGGTGCACCGAAACCTAGAGGAAGGATTTCCATCACTGAGGACTGGTTACGGGGTCTCAACTGCGAGTGAACTGTGCGCCCAGAGATCCAAGCTGATTGATCCGTGGCCCGCCCCGCAGCTAGAGACGGAGGGGCGCCGAGAAGTGGCCAGCAACGCAGAGAAATGGTGCTGCGGATTCTGAAGAGTCCTGCCGGCTGTGCCCTCACTGAGCTACAGGCTGAGTTCGGGGTTTGAGACC
>NW_026001694.1:0-2354 GCF_001458135.2 Marmota marmota marmota | reverse complement strand
AAAAAAAAAAAAAAAAAAAAAAAATATATATATATATATATATATATATATATATATATTCAGAAAAAAAAGAAGAAAGAAAGAAAGAAAACAAACACAGACTTAGCAAAATCTAGGTGAAAAGGTCAACATAATTCCAAGAATCCTACTTATAAGCTCCTTCATCTGCAAGAGTATAAACAAGTTTTATAAAGAGAAACCAAGTTGAAATTTTAGATGTTTCAATACCTAGATATATCCTAAAATGGTATGAATAATTGCCATCATTTACCACTAATTAAATAATACTTAATAATGTTTGTAAACATCTGGGGTGATATGTAAGAAAATAAACTTTGAGCTGAAGGATTCCTGATAATTCTACTCAGAGGTACAATGCTTCTACAGTGTTCCATTCACTTGAGAATTATCCGAAACCCTGTCTAGCCTCACTAAATAATTCTTTTCTAGAAATTTTTAAAAATGAACAGTTTCAAAGAAATTCTTTACGAACACATCATTTAGGGAGTGAATTCTTTCTTAAGTGGCATTATATGCTAAGGACGAATTTGAAGAATTTGACTAAATAGTTATTACAGATATGAAGCATAAGATAAATATACTGTCAGAAGACCTGCACCCCTTTCTTGAAACTACTCCATGTCCAACTATAACATTGTACGTGCCCACCCTCTCTTAACAGACTTTTCTTTTAATATTTAACTATTATTTTCAGGCATATCATTATTTTAATTCCTTCTTTAAAAGGTGGTATATGATATCATAGTCCTTTAAAAACATGTTCAACTGATGAAGATCATGTACAAAGATCTAGCCAAAACTTGAAACTGCTTTTTTACCTTGTGAGTGGAATAATTGATATTTTCTTTGAAAAGTAAACATTTAATTGTCTACAGAAAGCATATGTAGAAAAGAGTCTGAAATTTAATTTCCAAAATTACATAAAACCCAAGTGATTTCTAAATACATTTTTCTATTCTTATTAAGATGGCATATAGTACCTGTTAATAAAAATATGAACTGGAGAAAAAGTAATTTGGATAGATGTTTGCATATCGTGTAAATCTACCAGTTTTAGTTTTAATAAAAATCTTTCATTTCATTCAGGTTAAAACTTTAATTCCTATAAATTCTGCAGGGAAAAATAATTAAAAATATATTCTTCATCAAAAGAAAAGCACAGTTGAGAAAAGAGAATTTACTTTTTGTAAACACTGAAGCTGAGATATTTTCTCTTGGAGTAACAGACTAGCAATTCCTCTGTGTAATGGTGTTTTATTTTGGCACTAGGGTTTGAATCCAGGGGCGCTTAACTACTGAGCCACATCCCCAGCCTTTTGTATGTGTGAGTTTCAGAAATAGGATCTCACTGAGTTGCTTAGAACCTCGCTAAGTTGCTGAGGCTGGCTTTGAACTCTTGATTCTCCTGCCTCAGCCTCCTGAGCCACTGGGATTATAGGCATGCACTACCATGCCTGGCTTTTCTGTGTAAACTGATTACTAATTTTAGCCAAAATGGGTAATTCAGAACTTGATCTTATTGTTTTTGCTTTGTTATTCAGAGTAACTAGATTATTTATTTTTTTATCAATGAGTCATTTCAAAAAATGAATTAAAACATTTATATGGTTTAATATACTCACATTATAGTTTTATTAATTAAAACATGATAAAATATACTGATTATAAATTTTAAAGAAGGGCAAGAATAGAATTATTAGAAATGCATACATACAATCATTTTGTTTTGATGGCTTAGGGGAAAAGTAATCTAAATTTCACTATTTGGGGAAATAATAAATTGATTAAGCTTTGGAAGTTTACCTTAAGGGAGTTGAAAGAGAAAAGATAATGGAAAAATGTTCATGTTTACAATCTAACATTCTTTTGACTAGAGGATAAATATTGGTAAAAAGAAAATATGCCAATTTTTATGCAGAAACACTTTCTTCATTCACACAGAAACCAAAAAGGAGACAAATACGTAAATATATTTGAGTCACTTGGCTCAGATTTGAAAGGATCACAATCTTAGTGTATCATACAGCCACTGCTAAATAACTGCACAGCAACAGAATCTGGCATTGTGATTCCTTGATATTTCCAATACAGACAGTAACCAAAAGGTCATTATCAAAAATAAAAAAATCAGAATTGTCATCTCTAAATAAGATATAAAGTAAACATCTCAGGAACTTTCAACATGATAAATATTATCTATATGTGAGTTCTAAATCCAATGAATAGTTTTCTAAGGATCCTAAAGAGACTTATGTCGCCATCTGACAAATTGTCATTGTAGTAAAAAACATTAAGAACACATTCTCTCTAAAATAAAGTTTCCATTTAGACAC
>NW_026001693.1:0-2354 GCF_001458135.2 Marmota marmota marmota | reverse complement strand
TTTAGGTTTATGCTTAGAGCTAAGTTTAGGCCTAGGATTAGCTCTAGGATTTGTGTTAGGTTTAGGGCTAGGGTTAGGACTATGTGTAATGTAAAAGCTAGGGTTATGTTTAGGGCTATATTTAGGTTTAGGGTTATAACTGGGTCTAGTGTTAGGTCTAGGTTTGGGGTTAGTATCTGGTATTAAGCTAGTGTAAGTGTTAGGATAAGGGTCAGTTTTCAGGATAGGGTTAGGATTAGGGTTAGAGCCAGAATTAGGACTACGTTTAGGTCTAGAGATAGGGTAAGTGTTTGGTTTAGTTTAAGGTTTATTTTTAGGGCTAATGCTAGGATTTTGTTTAGGTCTAGGGCTAGAGTTATAGCTATATTTAAGATTAGCTTTGAGTCTAGTTCCAGTGTTAGGCTTAGGTATAAATATAGGGTTACCGGTAGGTCTAGTGTTAGGTTATGGTTTAGGTTTAGGGTCAGGCTTAGACCTAGGGTTACTTGTAGGATCAGATGAGGGTCAGTGTTAGAAATTATAGGTATAATAAGAACTAGGGTTAAGACTAGTAATATGGTTAGAGTTGAATTAAGGCTAAGTATTAGGGTTAAGATTAGGGTTAGCATCTGGGTTCGGGTTGTTCTTAGGGTAAGGGATAGAGTTAGAGCTAGGGCTAGCGCTAGGGTTAGGGTTAGGTTTAGGGCTAGTGTTAGGGTTAAGATTGGGGTAAAAGCTAGGTTTAGGGCTTGGATCCAGATTAGAATTAGTGTTAGCGTTAATGCTAGGTTTAGGACAATAATGTATAAACTAGTGTTACAATTAAGGCTGGTTTTAAGATTATGGTTAAGTCTAGGTCTAGTGTTAAGGTTAATTTAAGTTAGGGTGATGATTAGAGATAGGATTAGTGTTAGGTTCAGAATCAGGGTCACATTAATTTATAGAGTTAGGGTTAGAGCTAGGTTTAAGTTTTGGGTTTGGTTTAGGTTAAGGGTTTGTGTTAGGGATATGGCTTGGTTTTGTTTTATGGCTAGGGCAAGGTCTAGGGCAAGTCTTAGGTTTAGCATTATGGTTAGGTGTAGTGTTAGGGTTTGGTTTGGCTTATGATTTAGAGTTACATTTAGATTTAGACTTAGGTTTTGATGTAGAGTTAGGATAGGGCTAAAGATAGAACTAGGGCTAGGGCTAGTGCAAGAGTTATAGTTAGTCTTATTGGTAGGGTTGGGGTTAGGATAGGATTAAATTAGGGCTAGGATTAGCGCTAGACTTCGTGTTATTATTAGGCCTAGAGTAGGGCAGGGGTTAGGGTTAGGTTTAGAGTTATGATTAGGTTTATTGTAAGGGATGGTTTTATAGGTAGATTTAGGTCTAGGGTGAGGGTTAGAATTAGGGTTAGGGCTCGGGTTATGACTCGGGTTAGGATTAAGGCTAGGTGTAGGTCCAGGATTATATTTAGGGCTAATTTAAGTTCTAGGGTTATGGTTAAGTATAGTTTAAGTTTAGTTTCATGGCTACACCTTGTGTAAGCATTAGGTTTAGGTTAAGGTCATGTTTAGAGCTAAGGGTATTATTAGAGTTATGTTCACGATTAGTTTTTTGTATAGGTTAAGGTTTAAATTTAGGACTTGAATTAGCATAAAGTTTAGGATCAGTGTAATGATAGGGTTTGGTTTAGGTTTCAGGTTAGATTTAGGGTAATGGATAGGGTGAAGATTAGGTATAGTGTTAGGTTTAGCCCTAGGGTTAGCATTAAGGTAAGGGTTATGGTTGGGGTAATGGATAGGGTTAGAGCTAGGGTTACACTAGGTTTATGGTTACAATTAGTGATAGGTTTAGAGGTAGGTTTAGTGTTAAAGCTAGGGTTAGGGATCTGAATAGGGCTAGGATTTGGGTTAAGTTAGGGCTAGTGTTTGGGTTACAGCTAATGCAATTACAAGGTTATGATTAGGGCTAATTTTAGTGTTAGGAGTTAGGACTAGGTCTAGTGTTAAGTTTAGGTTTAGGGCTAGGGTGATGTTTAGACCTAGGGTTAGTGTTAAGGTCAAAGTCAAAGTGAGGGTTAGTTTTAGGGTTCGGCTTAAGACTCAAATTATTGCTAGGGTTAGGTCTAGGTGTAGAATTAGGGCTTGGTTTATGTTAAGGATTAGGGTTAGGTCTATGGCTTGGTTTTGTTTTAGAGCTAGGGCTAGGGTTAAGGCTAGTTTTAGGATTAGCATTAGGTTTAGTGCTAGGGTTAGGTTTAGGCGTAGGCTTATTTTTAGGGTTAGATTTAAAGTTAGGGTTAGATATAGGGTTATGGCTAGGGATATGAATAGGGCTTGGGTTAGACCTAAGGTTCAGGCTAGGATTAGGCTTCCAGTAAAGTATAGGTTTAG
>NW_026001692.1:0-2354 GCF_001458135.2 Marmota marmota marmota | reverse complement strand
GAGGGTGGCTGAAAGGCCAGCCGGGCCCCACCCTTCCCTCCCGTGCGCCCTTTGCCCTCCCCCCTTGGAACGAGGCAGCCAGGAGACCCTCGCCAGATGCAGGCCTTCCACTTGGCCTTCCGGCCTCTAGGACCACCGGAAGCAGATCTCCTTTCTTTCAACACTACCCAGCCTCCGCCGCTCTGCTGTAACAAAACAGGGCCTGGGCAGCTCTGCCCGTCGCGCCTTTCCACCCCCAGTGAGATGACCTTCCTGAACACTTGAGAGAGAAGGCGGTGGGACGCCTGGCTACTGTTCAGCTCTGCTTGGATTCCCTCACTCTCCACCCTGCCCCCTTCTCCCGCTGACCTCTGGACCTCTCCCGCCCCCTCCTGCCCTGCCCTGTTTGGATTCCACCCCAGCGTCCAGTCCCAGCGCTGAGCTCTGCTCTGTTGGTTTCAAGAGTCTGTCCCGCCTGTCACCGGGCCATTGACTTCCTCGCTGGGCCCTTCCCCCGCCTGCAGAGGGAGCCTGCCAGACCCACTCCCACTGGTCACTCCTGTCCCCTGAGGGGACTGTAGTACTTTCCAGGGAGCACCTGCTGGAGGCTGGGGTCTCTGGGTTCTCGGGACCACCAGGGCTTCGCCCCCACGGCCATCCCTCCCCCGACCCCTCAATCTCCCACCCGCTCGTCAGCTGTGGGCAGAGGACCCCTGGCCGCCCAGGCCCTCGGGCGCTGTCACCGGGGGTTTGGGGTTTGCTGTCCTGGGTGCTCCGCGGCCGCAGGGAAGTTTGGGCAATTAAAACAGCATCTTGGCCCCTTCCCCTCAGAGCTGCCCGCAAGCCCACCTGCAAACATTAGCAGAAACATTTTAAAAACTAAAGTGTCAACAACGGCCCGCGAGCTGTTCTTCAGTGGGACGAGCCGCCACAGAGGGCAGAGTGCGATGCATGAGGGGCTACACAGTCCATTGCAGGGGGTGGGGGTGGGGGCTTCTGGGCGCCCAGAGGCAAGGTGAGGTGACAGAGGCTCTGTAGCCTGGCTTAGCCCCCTGGCAGGCTGAGGAAGGACCAGCCCTCTGTGTGGCATCACCACCAGGCCCTTGGGGCCTCCCCTTCTGACCTCCAGCCTCAGGGCTTCTGCCCCTAGTGGTCCTTGGGCGTGTCCCACGGTCCCACTGTCGTAGGGTCTTTAGAGCCCGCAGCAGCTCAGAGTCTCTGGCAGTCTCACACGTCTTCAATGCCCCAGTGGGGGACCCCAGAAGAGCCCCTCCCTACCACAGCAACCCTCACTTTTCTCTCCCTGCCGGGGGTCCACGGCCTGGGGCAGGGTGCCCCTTAAGACACCTTGGAGTTCCAGTGGCCACTCTAGTGGACGATGACCCCCACAGCCCTTAAGGCTGAGTCTGAGAGCATCTTTGTTCCAGGTGACCCCAGCTGCCAGGAGGGGTTCGTATCTGCTGCCTTTCCCTCTCATTCCTCCCTGCCCCCACCCACCCCCAGGGGCCCTTCAAAAGCACAAATCCACTGTCTGCCCCTGCTGGACCCTCCCCGGCCTTCTAATGCTCAGACAGGCAGGTTTGCACTCTGCAGCATACCCAGCCCCTGGGGGGACCCTGCCGCCTGGCCAGGCGCTGGGGGGGCCTGCTGTTGCCCCTCCCCTTCCCCTGGCCCTCTCTCCTTAAGGTCACCGTCCTCTCTGTGCCACACACCTGCCCCAGGCCACCCCCACCCCTTGGACCTCAGCTGAAATCCCGAGGCCCTGCCTGCCCAGCCCATTGGAAGACGGCCCGTCGCCCGCCCGTGTGCTCAGATCTGATCCACTCCCCACCGAGCTCGCCCTGAAGTGCAGAGTGCAGAAGTTTCAGCGTCCCGAGGCCGTGTGGCCACCAGCAAGTCCACCTAGAAGCTGTGCTCTCATGAGGGCCCACCACGCAGCAAGGGTGCGTCCTTCCCTCCCAGTTGCAGCAACTGCCCTGGTGTCACCTGTGGTCAGGGCCCTGGTGGCAGTCCCCTTCGAGAGGGTAGGGCCTAGCCGTGTGCTGCCCACTGTGTCCCCGAGGCAGGCCCGGTGCTGGGCACTTGGGGCTGGTGAACAGATGTAAAGACCAGGTCCGAGCTGGGTGGTAGAGGCCACTGGTTCCTGTCCGAGCATGTTGTCACCCACGCGTGGGGACGATGACGGTGCCTCTCCATGCAGGGGATTCAGGCCCTAGGTGCAGATGGCACTGGACAGGAGCAGGGGAGCCCCAGCTTCTCGCCCCTAGGCAGAGGGTCTGCTGAGCTCATTCTACATGTTCCCCCAGAGGTCCCCAGGCTGACCCCAGCTGCCACCATCTGAAAACCCCTTTCTTGGCTTCCTCCCTGTCCCTATC
>NW_026001691.1:0-2355 GCF_001458135.2 Marmota marmota marmota | reverse complement strand
GTGTTAGAGTTAGGGTTAAAGTTAGGTTTGGAATTACGGTTAAGACTACCATTAGGGTTACGATTAGGGTTTCCTGAAATCTCAGCAAATATTTCTTCACCCAATCGTGATGCTACTTGGCAGTAATGATCAGTACACCAATCCCACATGACCACCTAAAGTTCTTTGTTCCAGATTGAAGCGTTCGTTTGCAGTTAACAGTTTCAATTTTTAGGTTTCACTCTGTTTACTCCTATAGTGATAGATGAATTTGGAACTCTAAAACGAAAACGATTTGTGCTAGCTTCTTGAATCTTGAAACATTAAAGTAGTTCTCAGTGCTGTCTCTATGGTTTTTTTGATCTTGAAGTAGCACTAAGCAGAGACTGGGGAAAAACACTCCCATTTGAAAGTCTTTGCAAAGCTTCCAGAGCCTGAAATCTCAGCAAATATTTTTTCACCCAATCGTGGTGATACATGGAGGTGATGATCAGTACACCAATCCCACTTGGCCGACCAAATATCATTCTTCTAGGTTGAAGAGTTCGATTGCAGTAACAGATTCAATTTTCAGGTTTCATGCTTTTTCTCGTTTAGGAAGAGAAGCATTTAGAACTCTACATCAAACAGAGTTTGTGGTAGCTGCTTGATACTTAACAAGGTGAATTAGCTCCCAATGCGATCTCTATGGTTTATTTCTTCTTGAAGTAGCCCTAAGCATAGACGGGTAAAAAACACTTAAATTTGAAAGACTTTGCAAAGCTTCCACAAACTCCGAGTTTCCTGAAATCTCTGCAAATGATTTTTCACACAATCTTGATGATATTTGGCGATAATGATCAGTACCCCAATCCCACATGGCCACCCCAAATATCGTTCTTCTACATTAAAGCATTCGTTTACAGTAACAGATTGAATTTTTAGTTTTCACTCTGTTCTCTCATATATTGACAGATGTAGTTGGAAGTCTAAATCAAACAGGGTTTTTGCTACCTGCTTGACACTTGAGAAAATAAAGTAGTTCTCAGTGCTATCAGTACGGTTTGTTTCCTCTTGAATTAGCCCTAAGCAGAGAGTTCGGAAAAACCCTTTCATTTGAAAGTCTTTGCAAAGCGTACAAAAAACTACGAGTTTCCTGAAATCTCAGAAAACATTTTTCACCCAATCTTTATGATACTTGGCGGTAATGATCAGTACACCAATCCCACTTGGTCCTCCAAATTTCGTTCTTCTTGATTGAAGCATTCGTTTGCAGTAACAGTTTCAATTTTTAGGCTTCACTCTCTTTGCTCCTACATTGATAGATGTCGTTGGAACTCTAAATCAAACATGGTTTGTGCTAGCTGCTTGAAACTTTACACAATAAAGAAGTTCCCAGGGCTATCTATATGGTTTGCTTAATATGGAAGTAGCCATAAGCAGAGACTGGGGAAAAACCCTTTCATTTGAAAGCCTTTGCAAAGCTTACAAAAAACTACGAGTTTCCTAAAATCTCAGAAAACATTTTTTTGCCCAATCTTGCTGATAATTGGCGGTAATGATCAGTACACAAATCCCACTTAGCCCCCCAAATTTCGTTCTTCTAGGTTGAAGCGTTCGTTTTCAGTATCAGTTAAATTTTTAGGTTTCACTCTATTTTCTGCTATATTGATAGATGTAGTTGGAACATCAAACACCCTTGGAACTTCACAAAATAAAGTAGTTCTCAGTGCTATCTCTAAGCTTTGTTTCCTCATAAGTAGCCTCTGTAGAGAGTGGGAAAAATCATTGCATTTGAAAGCCTTTGACAAGTTTCCCCAAAATTACGAGTTTCCAGAAATATGAGAAAAAATTTTTCCACCCAACCTTGATGAAACTTGGCGGTGATGATCAGTACAGAAATCCCACTTGGACCCCCAAATTTCGTTCTTCTACGTTGAAGCGTTCATTTGCAGTTACATTTTGAATTTTAGGTTTCACTCTGTTTTCTCATATATTGATAGATGTAGTTGGAACCCTCAATCAAACACGGTTTTTGCTAGCTGTTTGAAAAGTGACACAATAAAGTAGTTCTCAGTGCTGTCTCTATGGTTTGTTTCCTCTTGAAGTAGCCTTAGTAGAGACTGACAAAAAACCCTTGCATTTGAAAGCCTTTGAAAGCTTCCAAAAAACTACGAGTTTCCTTAAATCTCAGAAAACATTTTTTCACCCAATCTTGATGATACTTGGAGGTAATGATCAGTACACAAATTCCACTTGGCCCCCCAAATTTCGTTCTTCTAGGTTGAAGCACTCGTGTGCAGTAACATTTTGAATTCTTAGGTTTCACTCTGTTCTCTCCTATATTGATAGATGTAGCTGGAACATCAAACAGGCTTGAAACCTCACACAGTAAAG
>NW_026001690.1:0-2355 GCF_001458135.2 Marmota marmota marmota | reverse complement strand
AAATACTTCCCCTTGGTTTAGAAAAAGGGGAGAATCAGTCCTGACAGCTGTTACCCACTCCATGGTTCTCAAATCATAAACCATTGCTACCCTTGGGAACCTTCCAGCCATGTGGTCACCAAATAGAGCAGGCCCCCTCTCTCTTCCCAGTCACATGGTTGAATGTGGATGGCTTTCATTTTAGGGGAAGGGAGATTAACAGTTTTGACAGTATTTAGTTTTGCTTTGATTCAGGGGGCGGGGGGGTTGTTTTGTTTTGGTGGTTGTTTTGGAAAAACAGTTTATAAACTGATTTTTGTAGTTTTGGTATTTAAAGCAAAAAAACAAAAACAAACCTTTTGGTAACTGTGCACTGTGTCCCATAGGCAGGGCTGTGCCGACTTATGAAGAGCTGCAGCTTGAGAGGGGCTTTGCTGGGGCTGTTCCCTAGCCACATAAAAGCCTGCTCTGTGGCCTGCTTTGTGCTTTCTGCACCAGACAACCTGATGGAACATTTGCAACTGAGTTGTACATTTTTGATGTGTGCAGGGCAGCCTGGACACAAGCATAGATTCTATGTGTATAGCTCCCCATGTTCACTAACATGCCCTCTCTGGGAAGCAGATGTACATATTACATGTCATGTCCATTTGAAACTTGGTCACCTGGTGGGAACCCTAGGGATTCTTCCCTGGGCATGACTAATGACAATTTCCATTTCATCCGTTTGTGTTTTTTTTTTTTCCTTCTTCTTTACATCTTGGGCTTTAAACCCTACATAACAGTTCAGTAGGGTTTGAGGCTTACAGGTGACACCAACAGGTAAAACAGTGCTAGCACTCTGGTTTTCTGCCACTCCTTTAAGTTTCTTCTAATTGCTGTATTATATTGGGAAAGTTTAAAACAACTAAGTTAAAGCTGAGTGAAAGTTGAGCTCAAAGTAGAGGAAAGTCACTCTAGAGGGTGATGGCACATGCTGCCTGCTCCAGTGATGGAATTTTGTGCTCCCTTTGTCACTCAGAACATTAAGAAGGACTGTGCTGTTCCTCATGTGTGGAGAAGACAGTGCTGAGTCCATGAGTGTGAGGCACAGGCTTTGAGTTGCTTTTCAAAAAATGGAATGTTCCATGATCCCCCTTATAACCAACAGCACATTTGTGAAGAGGTTCATAGGGATAAAGGTGCATTTTATAGATATGGAAAAATGAGATTTTCCTCTATGGGAAATTAGCCCACAAAGGTGTGGAGCTTATATCTTGGGTTGTAATTAGCATTGTACTCTAATCAAAGGACTCTTCTAAACCATATTTATAGCTTTCTAATCTGCACATAGTCTATACATAGATGCATATTTTACCCCCCAGATGGCTAGAGATTTATTTGTTGTAAATGCTGTATAGATTTGTTTTTCCTTTCTTTTTTTAATATACTTGAAATTTTAATTTTATTATGTTCCTATTACATAATGCATATTCATTACATAGTAAAAGGAGAAGGCACAAAAGTATAAAAGGGTCAATTTTAAAATTGCCTATTATCTCAGGGAAAACAAACTCTGGCATAGTTCATTCATCAGCCTTTTCCTATGTATTTCTGAACATTGCTCATTACTACATAGTCCTATATCCAGCTTTTTCAACATAACATTATATTATTTTTCTCAATTAATAAAAACTCTTTGTAAATATAATTTTAATGAAAGAATAACCTTGCATCCTATGGATATAGTTATTTAAACATTCTCCTAATAGCTTAAGCCTACTTTGTTTCCTAGAGAGGCTATTTTGAGAACGCAGGAGACAACGCAGAGAGACTCAGTGGGGTGAGGGGTGGCACTGAGGCCTCTAGAGGAAGAAGGCTCACCGGTCCTGGCCTACCCACTCCAGCTCGTTGAAGAGGAAGTCTATATCAGCAAGGTCAGAGTGGGGTTAGCCACCACCATTCGGAAGAAGTTGCCATGGGTCCCACGGGGCTGGTAGCCGATCATCATGGAGCCTTCCTTTACCATGTGCTCCTTGAGCACAGGGGCTACCTATGGGAGCGGTAGAGTCCAGCTGCAGCGTGGGGTCAGGTGAGAAGATGGGCCAGCTACCTGGACTACCCGGCTCTCAGAGCTGTTTTTCCCTCCCACCCAGCCATCTTCTGGAATTATCTTCACTGCTTAGACCCTCACCTTGGCCCCACATTACTTTTTCCACCACATCCAACTTGGTTGGCCTTCTCTACCTTCTGCTTTATTCCTCATTTCTCCTACCTACAAGATAGCTGTAGGACAATCTCTTATGCTAAATCCTGACTTTTCTGATTTTCAACACTGCTTCAGTCTACCTTCAAACTTTAGTCATCCTGAATGTCTTCTTCTCCCCTTTCCTGGTT
>NW_026001689.1:0-2355 GCF_001458135.2 Marmota marmota marmota | reverse complement strand
GAGGGGAGGGGGGGATAGTAGAGGATAGGAAATGCAGCAGAACACAACAGACACTAGTATGGCAATATGTAAATTAATGGATGTGTAACTGATGTGATTCTGCAATCTGTATATGGGGTAAAAATGGGAGTTCATAACCCACTTGAATCAAAGTGTGAAATATGATATATCAAGAACTATGTAATGTTTTGAACAACCAACAATAAAAAATTAAAAAAATAAAAATAAAAAAATTTTTAAAAAATTGCATGAAGAAAAGCTTTCACTGGACTATTATGCTTTATTTCATTTTACTTGCATTTGCCAATAACTTAGTTGTGATAGGAATTCTATCAATGAAGTAATTAAACTATGAAAAATCAAAATCATTTAGAAAATAATGGTGTATTTATATGCATTGCTCAATCAAGTTAATAAAATCTGACTAGGATAGAAAATCAGGTATCACTGACTTGTCATACTATTACTTTTGCTGTATAATTTGAACAACTATTTCCTGTACAATTTCATCATCACTATCATTAACTTAGTTTTTAGACTAACTTATAACTCAACAATAACTGTGTTATAACTGAGCCTGATCTTACTAATAGTTCTACAATGTCAAAATGCCTACAATGCCTACATTGTTAGTTAATACATGTCATTTTATTAGGGTGACCTACTGAACTTAGATTCTTTTCCTGGATGTATGATTTTGGAATGCTTAAACTATAATTCATCTGTTAAGATCAAATATTTTATTATAGCTCGATTAACCTCTGGGCTTGGACACACTGGGGAGTAATTTTTCTCTAAGTCTTCATAGCTAGAGAACAAAGATGTGATATGTAATCAGTCTTCTATGGTTTGGATACAATTTTAGTGTGTACCCCCCAAGGGTTCTCATGTTGAAATTTAATCCCTACTGTGAGGTATTAAGAGGATGGAAACTTAATTTGACTGTGATGTTTAGCAATACAGACTTTGGAAAGTGATTAGGATTAGGTAAAGTCATCAGGGTGGAGCACTGAGGATTGAATATTGGTGGCTTTATGATAGAAGAGAGAAACCAGAAAACACAGTGCGCACAAACACACATACACACACACACACACACTTCCTGTCTCTTTCCATGTGATTTCCTGTGCTACCTCATGATTCTACCAGCAAAAAGATTATCACCAAGTGCATGTTTTTGAACTTCCGAACTTCCAGAACTAGGTTAAATAAATCTCTTTTCTTTACAAAATTATCCAACTTCAAGAATCCATTATATCCATTATAGTAACAAAAAACTAATACACACTCACATTAGACCCTAATTTCTAAATTGGCCTTCTGTAACTCTAATTCACTTAGAGATTTTTAAGATTTTTAGTTTGGCAATTTGGGCTGACATTCTATATGAGTTCCACAAAACAAATGCTGGGCTCCAAAACCCTCCTTTGGAGACCACCAAGTTAGAGCTTGCTTACAACTTAGTTCCAATAGAAGTAAATAAGTCTGTGTTAAGATTTGTAGTTTCTTTTGGAGCTCACAGTTCTCATATGTTTCTGGTTTTTGTAACCACTCATGTCATTAGAAATAGTCAAATATAAGGTTAAAATACCCAGAAGTGATGAGAATTTTAGTCATAATAGAATCATGATATTTTTAGGCTCTTGTCAAAATTCAACTGGCAAATGTAGAATTTTAATATGGCAAACCTCACTGAATGATGCCATGCCTATCATAGCAAATCAGGCTCCCATGAAAATGTTTACATTAACTTTTCATTGCTATCAAATTTTGTGTTGCTATCTAAAATTCTACATTAAACTTGGAAATATATTCTGTTTTATATTTCACAGCAGATTTATCTACATAAATGAAAACACTAGGTGGACAGAGTAAGTAGTGAATTCATTTCTTTGACTCTTTTTTCTCCTGTAGTTCAGGTTCCTTAGAAACCCATAAAGCAATTGCACATAAAACTTGCCTGAAAAACATCTCCCCTTTTTGTCCTACAGAAAGACTATTTCTTTCTTATTTGATTGGGTCTGGATTTTTGGTTGCAGGTAAAAATCACCTTGTGAAATATTCAGTAAGAACTACCAGAATAATCTTTTTTCTTTATATCAATATTTCAGAAAATATGTCCATTTTACATTTTTAAAGTGAGCAGCTTCATTTTTCTATTTTACATTGTTTATTTAAGAATTTGCAAATTAGGGGTTGGGGTTGTAGCTCAGTGGTAGAATACTTACCTGGCACATGTGAGGTGCTGGGTTCAATCTTTAGGACCACATAAAATTAAGTAAAGATATAGTGTCCATCCTTAAAAAATAGAATTCTTTTTTTAATAGAATTAAAAAAAGAAATTAACCCACATTT
>NW_026001688.1:0-2355 GCF_001458135.2 Marmota marmota marmota | reverse complement strand
GTTTTCTGATTTTTCTGTTATTTATTCTTCTGTTTTTCTTTGCTTACTGTGCTATACATATTTTAACTTATATAGACTTTTATTCTGATCTTTTATTGGGTTTCTGAGTTCATTGCTTTGTATGATTTTCTTGTAAATGATTAATAGGTATTAAAATATTTCTATGTAGTATATTACTGTCCACTGATATTTCAAATGGAGTATGCACAACTTACTTCCATTTAGGTCACTTTACCCTCACCACCTGTAAAACATAATTGTCTTAGATATTTTCCTATATATTGAGTACCCCATTGCATTATGTTATTTTTACTTCAACCTTCAAATGTAGCTTAGGGAAATCATGAGAAATAGAATATTCTTATATATATAATAAAAGAGAAGTAGAATATTCTTTTATATATATAATAAAGATATAACATTCTGGTCATCTTTTTCTTTTCTGAGTTTCTAAGCTGCTATAGTTTGGACTCCACAGAAGCCCCTATGTTAAAGGCTTAGTCCCAGCCCATGTCATTCTTGGGAGGCTGTGGAACATTTAAGAAATGGGGCCTACTAGGAAGAAGCTAGGTTATCAGGGGCATGCTCCTAAAGGAAACACTGGGACCTCAGCCTCTTCTTCTGTGTTTTAATTCCTGACAATAATAAAGTAAGCAACTTCCTCTGTCATGCACACTGAGGATATTATTGTTTCACACCAGGTCCAAAATCAACAGGTCAACCAAGCATGAATTATAGACTAAAATGTACAAAACTGTGAGCCAAAATAAAATTTTCTTTTTTTGTAAAGTTGATTCTCTCGGGTATTTTTAATAGTAAATAGAAAGCTGACTGGCACAGAAGCAATCTTTTTCTTATTTTTATTTTTTTACCATTTGATCTCTACATAGATAATTATTTTAACCATTCTCATGGTTAGGTTTGCTAATAACATTCTTTTAGTTTTATTTCGGGTGACAATGACTCTATTACTTGGAGAATATTTTCTCTGCGTACATGATCTGCTGTTGAAATTCTTTTTTCTTCCACTACTTGAAAACAATTGTGTCATTTCTTTCTGCCTCCACAATTTTGGATGAGAAACCTCTTTTCATTCAAATTTGCATTTCTCTATTAGTAATGAATTATTTCTCTCTGGATGCTTTCTGATTTTTCTTCATCTTGAGCCATCAGAAACTTGATTATGATGTTTCTTCTTGTATAATTCTTTTGTAGATCTGCAGCTTTTTACCATTATTGCATGAAGCTTTCAGCCATTATTTCTTTGAATGCTTTTTGAACTTAATTCTATTTCATCTGGGACATGGATGATATAATTGTTACTCTTTTGTTTCTGTCATACAAATCCCTGAAACTCTGTTGTTTTCCCTTTGTCTTTAATTTTCATTTGGTTCTTTTTGAAAATATATTTCATTTCTTGTCTATGATTTTTGTTTCTTTGTTTCAGAAAATTCGTAGTGTTTTAATCATTTTCATGATAACTGATTTAAAATACTTGTCAGATTATTTCAACATCTGATTTATTCCCATAGTGTCATTTGTTATTCTATTTTCTTATTCATATTTTGATATTTCTCATCCTTGGTCTAATGAGTGATATATAAGACATTTTGAATATTGTGTTTTAAACCTCTGAATCCTGTCTAATCTTTCTCAGTAGGTATTTCCCCTTTTGGAAGTATACCATGAAGGTCAAGTGGGTATTCACCTTCAGCTTTCTCATGGAGAGTGGTAGATCACCTTCATTCTGGCAAAAGTAAAGCACTGTGTCCTCTCCTCATTTGTGATGTTCTTAGAAGAAATATAGCTCCCTCTTGAACTTTCTGACACACTCAGTGAGAGCTGGTCATTGACTGTCACTGCTTTGTTGCAGCTGGTTTGAGGTACAATCTCAGCTTCTCAATGGGCCCGTTGACACCACAGTAAATGGAAGTATAGGGTCAACTACCCCAACTTCTATTGTTCCCAATTATTGATTGGTAGAAGTGGAGACTCAGATCCTTATTGATTCTAAAAATGCCAGAGGACAGAGAGGATTGGAGAGCCAGCTGGTCTTGTTTGTCTTTCATCATTTAATCTCATCTCTGTTCAGCTGGATATAGAAGTTCAGTTTGCCACTGAGCCATATTAATACCATGGTGGACAGGCAACAAAGTGCTTATTAACCCCAATTTACTGTACCTTGTTCAAACTCATTGATGACAGGAGTACATGACAGATGCCCACCTTCTTAACAGACCACATTAAAACTTCCTGGTTATGGGAAGCAAATGTGTCACCTACATTTTCCATGTAAGAAGAAAAAAAAGGAAAAAAATCTCAGTTTCTCCCCCCCCCCCCCCCCCCCCCCCCCCC
>NW_026001687.1:0-8937 GCF_001458135.2 Marmota marmota marmota | reverse complement strand
AGGGGGGATAGTAGAGGATAGGAAAGGCAGCAGAACACAACAGACACTAGTATGGCAATATGTAAATCAATGGATGTGTAACTGATGTAATTCTGCAATCTGTCTATGGGGTAGAAATGGGAGTTGAATCAAAGTGTGAAATATGATATATCAAGAAATTTGTAATGTTTTGAACAACCAACAATAAAAAATTTAAAAATAAATAAATAAATAAATTATATTGTTCAGCTATGGAAGATGGAGGTTTTTTTAAGTAGTAGTAAATAATCAAATGCTTTACTATAATTTACTCCAGGTAGTAAAAAGGTAAATGTTTAGATCTAAAATTTTATTTTACTATGATATATTTACCATTTAAGAATTAAAAAATACTGCATAGAAATGAGTTTTCTAAATTTTTAAACCAACCCAGTAACAAAGAAATTTTGATTCTCATATGGTAAATACTACATAGTTTCTAGACTAAATCTTGCCAAAGACTATCCATGACAAAACTAAATCAAACTTTACTCACACTTAATACTAGCCAACTTTCCGGGATTTTTTCCAAGGTTGTGGGGGCAGTATAGGGCCTATCCCCTAATCAATTATGGGAGTTTAGGGAGGTGTTTCTCATTATGATTTAAAAAATCCTAACCCGAGACACTATCGCCAACACCTGCCTGCTGCTGCATCTATCTTCTTTCTTAGCATTGGCAGCACACAATCCTCACGGCAGTAGAATCACCAGAAACTCTAGACTGCCAGCATCAAATATGGAGTCCAGCTATAAGCACAGGCTCTAAAGCCAACCAGAAAAAGTGTCCTTATTTCCATTCGTTCTATGTGATTCTTTTTCAGAATCTCAGTCACTTTATTAAACTGCTCTTTTTTATCCTGCAGGTTCTCCCTTAACTCATTTCTTATATCTTTTCTTAATTAATTGATCACTTAAAATCAACTTCTTTTAAAGAGGGGGGGGGAGGGAATTTTTTAATATTTATTTTTTAGTTTTTGGTGAACACAACATCTTTATTTTATTTTTATGTGGTGCTGAGGATTGAACCCAGCGGCCCATACATGCCAGATGAGCGTGTTACTGCTTGAGCTACATCCCCAGCCCTGGTGGTTATGCATAAATATGGGATTTACTGTGGTGTATTGATATATCAATCACTAAATTTTTAAGAAGTTTTGTAACCCAATTGACAAACATGCCATATTAAATTCAAAATTATATAAACATTCAATTAAATAAATGTTATTAAAATCAAATATACTAAACACCCAAAACTCATATTTTCCTCATAATTTTAATTAATTTTATTATTATTCAGTACTCCTTATTTTCATCTGTGGTATATTTCTTATGAGAAAAAGCAAAAGTGATTTTGATTGAGCACACCTCTCCCAAAATTCCATATTCAGTGGCATCATGTTGATAGCTATGGTAGAAGAAGAAGATCAGAAATATCAATAAGTGTATGCTATAAATTATCACCTTTCTCCACATAGATAGTTGTTAATCATTAATAGCATGACAAATGTGTATGTATGCATTTGACTTTGTATGTCTGTGGGCAAGCCTCTGTTTGTGAGAGGGTTTAAATTTTATTTTACATCATGAGAACTAAGTGAGGAGGTGATGAAAGAAAGATTATATAAAAATGAATTGTTGCTTTTGGAGAAATATTTTAGTCTTAGTTTTTTTAACCTGAGGGCAGATATTCCAGTAATATTTAGAGTAGATAATATCAGTATATTATTCATCCCTAAAACTGTACAAATCTACAATCTATAAGTGAACTCTCTAGTTATTGCTCTTGTTATGTATCATATATATGTATTGTTATTTTTTAAAACTCATGAAATTTACAGGTATTTTTGGTATTGTGAAATACTCTGTATTTACAGAATATTACATATTTTTTTCTGTTTGTCTTTTACTCTGGCAGAGTGCACAATCACTTCTCTCATTACAAACCAGACTATTGAAAGTAACTTTGACATGTCCAGGGCAATCCTACATGGTCTCCCTTTCTGTGAATGTCTTCTATGGTTGTTATAAGTTCTATCCAGAGTATAGGTGTTGCCAATGTGATATTATTAAGTGGTGGAACATTGAGGCTGACTGAAAAATTGAGCTTGATGTTTCACTTCTCTGTGATGTGAGAAAAGAAACTTTTCACCTCTGCAGGATGCATCACTTACTGGATGATCTTAAGTGAAAGCCATGATCTTGGAATACAATGTCCACTCTTCTGCTATAAGTAAATGCATGTGCTTTTAAATAAATTACCTATTCTGTCATTTCGTTGTAGCAGGGCAAAATGAACTGAAACCTTAGAAACCCTTAGACAAAAATTAATGTTTCCTCATTTAAAATTGATGCTTCAGAAATTTTTTCACAGTAGTAGAAAGTTGACTAACAGAAAAATGTTACATATTACCTAGGTTGTTTCTCTGTTGATATCTGTGCTGATGTGTAAATGCTTTAGAACTGGATTATGGGAGAAATTTGAAAACTTCTGGAGAAGCAGGATAGTGTTCTGTGAATAGAGCTGAAAGAGAAATTCTGATGAGAACTCAGAAGATCAGAATACTGATAGAAATGAAGACAGTTAGGTTTATGCTCATGAAATACGAGATAGAAATAAGGGCTCCATTGAGAACTGGACTAGATGCCATCCATGTTATACTTAGATGAGAATTTGAAGGCATTATATCTGTGCCCTAAGAATTTGAGGGACACCCAATTTAAAGACTAGCTTATCTGCCGGAATAAGATCAGGGAAGCACAACATTCAGGAAACAGCCTGGGTATTACTGACAGCATTTAGCTAAATTTACTTTGAGAGTCAGCAGCAAAAGGGGAGTATAATGGAAATATTTTTTAAAAATTGAAGCTTGCATAGAAAAGGAAAATATGTGAAGGTGCTCCAAAGAAAGGGCCAAGTACTAATGAAATTAGGGCCACTACGTTGAAGCCATGTTGGAAATAGTGGTAAGTGCCTTCTTGGGAGACAGAGGCAGAAGGATTGAGGAATAAAGGGAAGCCTCATCAATATAGTGAGATCCCATCTTTCCCAAAAGCCAAATAGTTGTCAATGTGACAATAAGAAAGATGCCTTGGGTGTATCTCAGGTATCTTCAACACCCCATCTCTTATTGTAAGCTCAAAGCTATACAAATGATGGGAGTTTCAAGATGATTAGGGGAAGGCTGAATTTCAAGATGCTCCCCAGCTTGGGAGTCAAGCCAAAGGTTACTGTTTTTCAGTGAGTTGGGTGAAATAAGGAATTACTGCAATTCAACACTGGATATTCGGAGAGTCTTAGATATTAAAAAATAGAGTTCTTTGAGCAAAGAACAAGAAAGAGTACATTGATTCAGGTTTGATTGTGGCAGCACCAGTGGCACGGGTTAAACTGCAAAAGGAAAGAGCAACATAGAGAAAAGCACAATGAACAAATTTGGCATTGATAAACCTGTAGATCAGAAGAGCAACTTGACCTTAGCCAATGCAGAGGCTGCACAGCAAAGTGGTGTTTGAAAAACGCTCTGTATTTCACAACAGGCATGCAGAGAACTGCAGTAGGAGGCATGATGAGGAGGTCATGAAGCAGGTTTCCAATGTTGGAGCCTGGGAGATCTCATCATCATACTGTCCTTCCATGCATCTATCATATGGCCTAGAGGATACCGAGAAGAACATGAGTGAAACAGGCACAGAGAAGATTTTATCTAGGGGAATTTAAAACAGAAAAATGGAGAGGAGTTCAACTTGCTTTCCTTTTGAGTCTGGAGGCTCATGAAACCAAGGGAAGTGTCTGGGGAATGAAAAGAAGGCCATGAATAAAATCAGTAACTAAAGCCCAGGGAGGATGTGCTCATGGACATTGAAGTGTATAAGACCAGCAAAGGGTTGGATCCCCTGCCAGTGAGTAGAATTCTTGGGAAGCTCCTGAGATTCAGAAACCCAGCAGAGATTGGAATCTTCCCAGCCATAGGAACATGTTGATCTAATATTTCCAGAGCACACCACATCCAACAAACTCGCTAAGGCCTGATTGCGTATAATTCCTAGTCATTTGGATTTCCCTCAGAACTATAAAGCATCACCACCCTGGGCATGCATTGAACTGGTATTTTCAAACAAAACTCCAATTGACATTTATTCCCATTCCACCCTACCATATACTGTGAGAAAGGATTCTGATAGCTATTTCAACCAGCTTCAAATTTAGGCTATTTCAGCTTGCAGCTTGGTGAGCAACACAAAAAGTGTAAGGGGTTAACAACCCTCAGGGCTTTCTGTCTTTCTCAGTACATATCCCAAGAAGACATGGAAAAGAAAATTGGGCATAAGCATTGATAAACTTTTTTGACTGTTTTGACTCTCAGTGGAAAAATATATTAATTTATATTAAGAATATTTTTTATTTTTATCATTCCTATTGTGCTTATTGGTTATATGTATGCATATGTAAACATATGCATGTATACCTGTATTTAAAAATTATATATGCACATATATATGCCAATTTATATGAATACACACATAAACACAATTTTTTTGTTCTCAATTTTACTATATTTTAAGACAGTTAATTTTCCTTGAGTTTTGGTTTATTTTTATTTCCTTTTTATGTTTGTTGGTTTTTATTGTTTCCTTTTATCTCCCTCCTTTTTCCAATAACAACCCAAACCTCTTGTTCTCTCTCTCTGTCCCCATTTTTGTTTTATTTTTTTCTATTTTTTCCTCCTTCTTTATGACCATCACTTGCTATGTCTCTTCTACATTCTCTTGGTTCACATTTTGAAAATTCTAAATTTTCTTCTACCTTCCTATCACATTTTATTTTCTACTAATGTACTGTTCTTTAAATATCTTTATTTTATTTATTTATTTATTTGTATGTAGTGCTGAGGATCAAACCCAGTGCCTCACACATATCAGACAATGCTCTACCAGTGAGCCACAACCCCAGCCTCTGAACTGTATTTTGACCATCTAACAGAAATAGTTGGTTTTAATAACTACTGTCCCTAACATCCATTGTGCTGCAGTTGGTGGCACAATACATGAAATGGTTGATAGTTGTTGTTTACTTTTATGCCAGATCTAGTACAGGGTTATTTATTATTTTTGCTGTTGACAATATTTGGCCCTCATTACTGTTTTGGGGTAACTAGGTTGTATGTGTCCTGGTAGGTGTGAGGTACTTATTTTAATGCTGTATATTTCTTGTTTCAGTGGTTTCTGTTATTTTCCTATACTGTGTGGTGCTGGGAGTCTAAAGGGACACTACAAGTTCACAGGGTACAGATTATTATGTGGAATTAATGCAAACCAAAAGACAGTGCACCTTGTTCCACACACAAATTAACCAAAATATATGCTATATTTTAGTATAAATAATAAGAGTGACCAAAATCCCCTGAACTATAGACCAGACACCAAGCAAGAACCCTAGGGAGGTCTTCATGTACCACCCATAGGCACCTACTTATACGGCAAAAACGGAGATATTAGTACAAAGGCTTGAATGAACCTATGCAGTTTCACAATATATATCAATATGAGACCCTTTGGCAAGAGAAGTCCTTGCCATAACATGGCCCACATATAAGAATGGAAGAGAAATACATCCCAATAGATGCATAAACCAAATATAAGAATACAAAAAAGGGAAAAAACCTGTAACATTATACCTCCTAAAGTTTATTATTCATCATTACCCTGGCCCCCAAATTTTTCAGAATGATGAAATGTCAGTTAAAGAATTTAAAAGATTAATTTTTAAATTATCAATGGCTTCTCAGGGAGCATAGAAAAACTACTGAATGAATGAAGGAAGTCAGTAGATAATTCGGGTGAGAAATTCAGTAAGGAAATCAAACTACTGAAAAATGAACAAACAGAAATCATGTAAATGAAAGACACAATAAATCAAATAAAATGTTCACCTTGAAGTCTCTCTAATAAAACAGACCATGCTGAAGACAGAATCGCAGAGCTGGAAGACAAAGTGTCAGTTTTGAACATTCAGACAGTACTAAAAAAAGAAAATAACCATGATGACAAATACAAAGACTCTGGTACAACATTAAGATGCTGAATTTAATAATCATTGGAATTGAAAAGAGCTGTCAGACATAGGCTAATGCAATTGATAACCTCTTTAGGAAAATAATAACAGAAATTCATCAAATCCTGAGAGTGAGTAAGACCTCAAGATATAGGGTGTATTCAGGACCCCAAATCAACAAACTGAGAAAGAACTTTTCCATGATGCATTATAATTAAAAAGCCTAACACAGAGAATGATGAACATAGATGCAAAATACCTTAATAAAATATTAGCAAACTATACTCAACAGCATATTAAAATACTGTACATCTTGACCAAATTGATTTTATTCCAGATATGCAAGGATGGTTAACATGTCAGTAAATATAATTCATTATAGAAATAGAACTAAGGACAAAATCACTTGTTCATCTCAATAGATGCAAAGACAGCCTTCAGCAAAATTCAGCACTGATTCATTATAAAAACACTGAAGGATCATAGGACAGAAGAAACCTACAACAACATGATAAAGAAAATGCATGGCATACCAAAAGCCAAAATCATATTGAATAGGTAAAAACTGGAAGCATTTCCTTTAAAATCTGGAACAAGGATGCCCACTCTCACTTCTTATATTCAATATAGTATAGAAACTATAGCCTGAGAAATTATGCATATGGTGTGGAGTTTCACTGGTCATGTTTTTAGATAAGAACATAGGAAAGTTTTGTCTGTTTCATTCTATTGTGATAATTGGAGGAAAAGAAGGAGTCATATTGTCACTGTAGATAATATGATCCTATAAATAGAAGAAGCAAGATACTCCACCAGAAGATGGTTAGACCTAACAAATAAATTCAGCAAAGTGGAGGGAAGAATAAAATTTCATTGGATTAGACCAAGGGGAATGAAGGGAAGGGAGGAGGGATGGGATTAGAAAAGACAATAGAATGAAACAGACAAAACTTTCCTATGTTCTTATCTAAAAACATGACCAGTGAAACTCCACACCATATGCAACCAAAATAATTGGATTCTAATTATATATTATAGTGAAAATGCATTCTAAATCATGTATATAAAAAAGCAAAAATAAAAAAATAAATGCAAAACAACTAGCATGTTACATTAACAAACAAAGATCAATCTTTCCTATATACCAAAAATGAATCTGCTGAAGGAGAAATCAGTAAGACAATCCCATTCACAGTAATCTCAAAAATATCTGGGAATAAATCTAAACATGGAGGCGAAAGACCTATACAATGAAAACCATAGAAGGTGTAAAAAGAAATTGAGGAAGACACAAGAAGATGGAAACACCTTCCATGTTCTTGGATAGGCAGAATTCACACTGTTAAATTGGTCATGCAATATACAGATTCAGGGCAATTCCTATCATAATAACAATGAAATTCTTCATAGAAATAGAACAAATTAAACAGTCCTAAAATTAATTTGGAAGCATAAATGAACCAGAATAGCAAAAGACACTTTTAAACCCAGAAGGTAATGCTGGAAAATCACTATTCCTGACCTCAAGTTATAATACAGAGCTAAAGTAACAAAAACAACATGGTAGTGCCTTAAAAGCAGACATATAGACCAATGGTACAGAATAAAAGACACAGAAACAAACCCACATAGATACTGTCATCTGATCCTTGATGAAATTTCCAAAAACATACAGTGGAGAAAAGACATCCTTATTTAAAAAAATTGTAGCAGGATTAGAGGTTACCTTCATGTAGAAGGATCAGACACTTATATAGAATAGGTCCTTACCTCTCACCATGTACAAAAATTAAATAAAAATGGATCAAAGACCGAGTCATTAGATGACAAAATCAGAAACTCTCAGAAGAGAAACATAGTGTGCACACTCCAACATAAGGCACAGATAACAACATTGTCAGAAGAACCTTAAAGCTCAGGAAATAATGCCAAATAATGCCAAATGGGATGGCATCAAAATAAAAAAAAGAAAGTTGTTTTGGCTTTGGTTTGAAGCTTCAAAGTGCTACATGACATCTCCTTTCTTCCATGAAGTGCTCACCATTAAAACATGACAGATTTGATTGATTACTAGTTAGGGTGACTCTTGCTTACCTCAAATTATGAATCCTATAATTGTTTTGTTTTGCTTTTTGTATTTTGATTTTTTCCTGGCTTTATAGCTTAGTGGTAGAGCTCTTGTCTAGCATATGTGAGGCACTGGGGTCAATCCTCAACACCACATAAAAATAAATAAATAAATAAAATAAGGTATTATGTCCATGTACAACTAAAAATATTAAAAAAAATTTAAAAAACTGTTTTCACAAATTGATGTTCACAAAGAGAGTGAGTATTTGGAATTGTGCCTCCAGCTAAAGGAAATCATAAGGAATTTCTTCACAGAGTTGTGTCACCCCATCCTTTGGCCCCTATGCTGGAAAAGTAGAATCAAATATCAAATAATGCCTTTTAAATTTGATCCTCTGGTATTAAAGATGTAGAACTGTACTGTATCATACACTATGAATGTAAATATTCTTGCTCATGCTTCATGATATGCAGTAGTGATCATGCTTTATCAGATACATTTTCAAGAATGTTACTCTAGATGTTTTCTTTCCAAGGTGTGATTGAGAATATAAAAAATTGGTGCTAGGTATCACAACAGTAGAATAAATTTGCTGTTTTATTGGGTTTTGTTTTGCTTTTTTTTTTCCTTTCATTTTTTAATGCAGTGTGCTGTAGTTTCTGTACAATTTTGCTCAACTGACTACGGAACATTTTCTAAGCTGTAGCTGCTATTGATACATAACATACGGCTATTATCGGTATGTGTATGTATATATATATATATATATATATATATATATATATATATATATAT
>NW_026001686.1:0-2355 GCF_001458135.2 Marmota marmota marmota | reverse complement strand
CCCTGCTGGCTCACATGATCCTTACCCACCAATCAGACTAGCCCTGCTGGCTCACCTGATCCTTACCTTCCAATCAAAAAGCACCCCATGGAAACTTTCAAACCACCCCTGGCTCTATAAATATGCAGAGCTGCTCCTCAATAAACAGGCATTTTCTCCAATGGCAATCCTTGATCGTTCTTTCACCTATATTCTGTTCAATGAATAAAAAGTAATTTTTGTGAGGGAAATAGGGTGATATTAGAGAACAAAACTGGAAAGGTGAATAGAAAATAAGTCACATGGGAATTTTCACCTCATTTGGTGGCTTTTGTGTTGTTTCCTTCCATCTCTTCCTGGTGACTCTCATTTGTATAATAAGGTGCCAATCAACCATCATTTTTGCACAAACCAAAAAGTTTTAACTTTTTATGTGTAAAACAATACAGGAAAGCTTAGCAGTGACTGGATTGGGTTATGAGTGTATGAGCCTAATCAGTGCATTAACCCCCTAATGAAGGTTAACTGGGTGGTCACTGGAGGCAGGTAGGGTGTGGCTGGAGGAGAAATGTCCCTGGGTATGTGCCTTTGGGGTTTATATTTTATTCTTGGTAAGCGAAGCTCTCTCTGCTTCCTGATATCATGTCCCCAGTTGCTTTTCTCTGCTACACTCTTCTGTCATGATTTCTGCTGGACCTCAGGCCCAAAACAATGGAGTCTAAGGACTGAGATCTCTGAACCCTGAGGCTCCAAACACAATTTCTCCTCTAATTCTTCTTGTCAGGTCCTTGCATCACAGCAGTTAAGAAGCTGACTATAACACAGTCTGTTCACTTTTTCCTCCAATAACCCTCCCAAGGTGAGTCCACTACATTACCCTAAACTGTTCATCTCTGTTTTCTCCTCTCTCTCCTGTGCCCATTTCATGCCAGGGGTGGTTGGTGTGAAGAGCCGGGTTCTGGTCAAGATTTTCTTCTTGGGCTCTTCTATGGGGGCTCATCCTCCTCAACATGATCTCAAATGATATCACAGGGAATGGTGACTGTGGTGAGGCTGCCACCTGGACACACACCTAGTGACTCTCCTGTCTTTCACATTAGTTCCTGAACCTCCCTGGCATTATTTTCTTTCTTTTTTGTGATATGAAGATCATTATCTGCACCTGGGCCATTGTGAGGACCTCCTCAACACCTTCTTGTTTCATTTAAAAACATGACAATTATTCATCTAAACTAATCACACAGATTGGTGGGCTTCATTTGACATCTTCATCTTGTGTATGTGTCCTGCTTGGATGGCATCTGCCTTCTGTGCTGCTGGCTCTCGCACAGCCTCCTCTCCCTCAGCCCCCATCTCTTTCCCTAATCAACTATCATTGGCAATGGGAACACCACCATATCTTGGTGGCCCAGCTGATGATGGGAGGCACTGCAACATACCCATTTTGCCCTTGGCATCCATGGATAGTCAGACATAGACAGAGTCCCATTTTCATGTATTATTACTTGTGCACCTCCTTCCTAAGAGGGTCCTTAGCTTCCATTCTATATCCCCAAACTTCATGTCAGCTAAAAGGAGGAGAGGATTATGACATTGACCATGTTCCATTCATTATGGTGTGCAGACTGTGTTTGTTTCCGTACACTCAAAAGGAAAATCTGCCTGCATTTTGTGTGACCACAATTGTGGACTAAGACCTAGATTATGACATGTGGTGTGAAGGGGTATTTTGCTGTTTTGGTCAACTCCATCTTCTGAGTTGACCTCCTTGGTACCACCATCTAGTGACAAGATGGTTTTATAATCTTGTGAAAGACAAGCACAGTGGGGTTCTGGATGTGTCTCATGCCGGCCTTGCAGGGCTGGCTTTGTGCCTTTCCCTCTGATCCCCAGCAGTGTTTACCCCAAAATTGGCTATTGCAAGTGCATTTGTACCAAGTACACTAGGAATGCCATAAGTTTGGGCTCTTCTCTGCAGAGATCCAATTGCTAAATCTAATGAGAACACCACAAGAGAAGACACCAAAGGGAAAGCTGTTGTCAATACAGAGAAAACCAATGTAAGATTTTTTTAAACAAATTTGAGAGACTGTGATTCTACAGAAAAACAAAGAGAGTGACAGAAGAGATACTTGTGTCCCCATCAGTGGGCATTTTCAAATATTCATTTTGACACTTGGTTTGAGAAGAGACATTTTGGTCGAGGAGAGAAAGCAAGTGACAGAATATGAGCATTATGTTTTGATAATGAAAAAAAATAGCAATTTTCCAATTCTACAATAGCCCAAGTGTCACACTAGGTTAGTTTGGGGTCATACTACTCTTAAAATTTTGTGCATATTTTGATTAGATAAGGACATGCACTCTCTGAGCCAG
>NW_026001685.1:0-2355 GCF_001458135.2 Marmota marmota marmota | reverse complement strand
AAAGTCACTGGACTAAGGATAGAACTCAAGGCTGGAGTCTAGTCAGAAAGAAAATCCAGAGAAGCCCAACTCAAGTTTGGTTAAAGGAGAGAATTTCTGTTAAAAAGTATAGGGGGGAGTGGGCTGGGGGCTGTAGCTCAGTGGTAGAGCACTTGCCTAGCACGTGTGAGGCCCTGGGTTCCATCCTCAGCACCATATAAAAATAAATAAATAAAGATATTGTGTCCAACCACAACTAAAAAGTAAATAAATATTTTTTAAAAAATAGTGAAGGGTCAGGGTAAAGAGATGGTCAGTGGATGGGAAATTAGTGGCAGGAAACATTGGGGCAAGGAGAATTCTGGCTAAATTGATAGACAAAGATTTTTGTAAAAACTAGACTAAGCAGGCAAAGTCACTGGACTAAGGATAGAACTCAAGGCTGGAGTCTAGTCAGAAAGAAAATCCAGAGAAGCCCAACTCAAGTTTGGTTAAAGGAGAGAATTTCTGTTAAAAAGTATAGGGGGGAGTGGGCTGGGGGCTGTAGCTCAGTGGTAGAGCACTTGCCTAGCACATGTGAGGCCTTGGGTTCAATCCTCAGAACCATATAAAAATAAATAAATGAATATAATAAAGGTATTGTGAAAAAAATTATTTAAAAATAAAAAAGCATGGGGGTGGGGTGGGGGGGTGGCTGGGGTTGTAGCTCAGAGGTACAGTGTAGGATTCATGCCTGTGAGGCACTGGGTTCCATCCTCAGCACCACATACAAAGAAAATAAAGGTATTATGTTCATCTACAACTAAAAAAAAAATACTTTTTTAAAAAAAAGCACAAGGGATGGGAAGGATGGTGGAATGAAATGGACATTATTACCCTATATACATGTGTGATTACACTATTGATATGACTCCACACCATGTTCAGCCAGAGGAGAGAAGTTGTGCTCCATTTGTGTACAATGTGTCAAAATGCATTCTACTGTCATGTATAACTAATTAGAACAAAAAAAATTTTTTAAGGCATTTGGGGGGGAAAAAAAAGCACAAACAAAAGCTGGGCGCTGGGCTCCGTGGCACATTCCTGTAATCCCAGCAGTTTGGGAGGCTGAGGTAGGAGGATCAGGTGTTCAAAGCCAACCAGGTGCAAGCAACTCAGTAAAACCCTGTCTCAAATAAAATACAAAGTGGGGCTGTGGATGTGGCTCAGTGGTCAAATGCCCCTGAGTTCAATTCCCAGTACCAAAACTAATAAAATTTAAAAAATTAAAAACACAAGCAACAAAGAAAAAACAGTAAAATGAATGTATGATGAGTAAGAATTTTTGCACTTTGCTAACTAAACTGGAATCTGCTTTAACCATTCACCATTGGTATGAGATGTTTAAAGGTTTTTCCCCACCAAGGCAACTATTACAGCAGTCCTCCTTTATCCAAGGTTTCAGTTTCCATAGTTTCAATTATCTTCAATAAAGCATAGTCTGAAAATATTATATGGAACATACCATAAATAAATAATTCCTAAGTTTTAAATCTCATGCCATTCTGAGAAGCGTGGTAAAATCTCACGTTGTCTAGCTGCATGCTGTTAGGTTGTGAATCATTTGTCACTTGGTAGCTGTCCATCTTTATTTTTTTTTAAAGAGAGAGAGAGTGTTGAGAGCCACAGCCAAAGGGGCCCCAGCAAACTTCCAGCTGCCGGCTGATGATTGGCTCACAGCGGCCCCAGCAACATCTAGCTGATTGGCTCCTCTGCGGTGATGCTCATTGGGCTGTTTCCCTGCCCTTTCAGACCACGGAGCTGCTCATTGGGGGACTTTTTTGGCTCCGCCCACATGACCCAGCCAATCGGCCTCAAGAGCAGGAGGATTGTGGGAGGTGGAGAGAAGCTTGTGTGGGAGGCTTGTGGAAAGCAGGTGGTGGCAGTTGAGGCTCTGAGGATTTTTCCTGAGAGGCTGTTTTGTTTGGCGTGTGTGGTTCTAAAAATAAAGTTAGTTTCTTTTGACAAGTGGCTTCTGATTGTGCCCAGCCAGACTGCGGCAAGAGAGAATTTTAATATTTATTTATTTTTTTTTAGTTTTCAGCAGACACAACATCATTGTTTGTATGTGGTGCTGAGGATCGAACCTGGGCCGCATGCATGCCAGGGGAGCGCGCTACCGCTTGAGCCACATCCCCAGCCCGCTGTCCATCTTCTGTATCCTCAGGTTGTACATCTGTGGATTCAACCAACCACAGATTGAAAATGTTCTTTAAAAAATTGTGTTTGGCCAGGCACAGTGGTGCACACCTGTATCCCAGTGACTCAGGAGGCTGAGGCAAGAGGATCACAAGTTCAAAGCCAGCCTCAGCAAAAGCAAGGTGCTAAGCAACTCAG
>NW_026001684.1:0-2355 GCF_001458135.2 Marmota marmota marmota | reverse complement strand
AATTGGAACCAGTATGGACTGGAAGAATTGGGGCAATGTGCAGCTACCAACTTCTCCCCTTCATACCTACCAGGTACCATGATATATGTGGCATCCATGTGGTTCATTCAGATGAGAAACCTAGCTTTATTTTTTTAGTTGTAAATGGACATAATATCTTTAGTTTTATTTATTCATTTTTAAGTGATGCGGAGGATTAAACTCAGGGCCTTAGGCATGCAAGCCAAGTGCTCTACCACTGAACTACAACCCTAGTCACAAACTAAATTTTCTATTATTATTATTACTACTATAGCAGTGCTTTGAAATGAAACCCTGTCTCTTGTCCTGCCAGTAATGTACTTTATTACTGAGACAAATTCTTATCTCCAGATAGCTAATTTTCTCTTCAGCCAGACATTTTATGAGAATATTTGAATAACTTTGAAGATATGCCATGCCAGTCTCATTTTTTCCACCTAAAGTTTTTAGGGAGTTTGGTCCTTGAACACCAAGATATTTATCATGTGTGTATGTGTGTGTGTGTGTGTGTGTGTGTATACGTGTGTTTGTGTGTGTGTGTGTGTGTGTGTGTATGTCAATGACATTGAAGTTAGGGAGTTTATTGATATATTATCATTCTGCAAGCTTTCAGATTATGTTTTATTACTATATCTCACTTTATCATGGAACATGCAGCTACAAACTTCTCACCCACATACCTACCAGGCACAACAATGTATGTGGAATCCATGTGAGATATTCAGAAGAGAATCAGTATTGTTGATGCATTTGTTGTTGTAAAAGTAGCTAGTTGTTCCTTTATCTATTTATTGTTCCCTCAACATAAAAAACTTGTCCTTGGGCATTCCAGGAATATACTTGCATTACTAAACGCCATGTTCATCCTTAGACTACTAATTTTCTGATAATGCAGCATGGCCATGAATACTTGAAAAACTGACAAGATCTACTAAACCAGATTCATTTTGTAAACAAAAGTCATTATTAAGTTTATACCTTGTAACGCAAGACAGTTATTCCTAATATATATATATATTCCTAATATATATATATATATTTATATATATCACTAACTTTGCTTGAACTCAGTAGGTCAAGGCTATTCTGTGAAACACAAGAAAAACACATCTAAAAAATATTGACTCTATTATAACACTCAGGAAATCACCAGATCCATCAAACATTTGTTCTGTTTATGAACATTCCATGTTCTCCACCACTCATGGGTCAAATACTAAGTAAGAAATTACTCAATGTATAATCATACATTCTTCATTTTAATCCCTTTCCTATAAAATGAATACTGTTTATGGGATAAAATACTTTCTTGGAATTTAGACTAAGAGAAATAAATCCCCAAATACTTTTGTTTGGTCACATTTTATTGGTGTGTTTTGTTACTGGCTTTCCCTACATTGTTAGGGACCTTAATCCAAATCTTTTTACATGTTAAGCAGTTTATTTTCCACTGAGTTTCACCCACTGACTTCACGGATTCACTGGTGGGCTTGGTAAATCCAGGCTCAAGGAAATTGCCCACCAAGGACCTAAATGAGTTCCCTCAACATAGGAAGATGTTGCCATAGAAGAAACCACATGGTAAATGAAAGCAAAATTCGCAGTTTCTGTGTTTTATTACACATCTCATTTGAAACCTTGAGTAACAGTCAGGAGCAGAATCTCCCTACCCAAGAGCCCAGCTTTTAATTTGTTCACTTCATTGAACTTTGTTATACATGGGCCACTGAAATTCTTCCATTTTCTGTATATCTGGAAACAGTCCCTCCATTACAGCATTCAGGCCTGCAATGCTCTCTCTTTATTCATCTCTATTTATTCACATGCCCCTCACATTCACCAACCCACAGCATTGAGAATGGTCTTGCTATTCTGAATATATGATCATTGGCCCTCTTTAGATTGAGGATGTCAAGCAATCTTAATTTTTTTAGAAATAACTCATGATACAAATTCTTTCTACCTCTGTATCTTTAGCCCTTTTCATGTCTGAGCTCTCCTCTGGAAATTATCCTCACCAATCCCTTTATGTTCAGACAAATACTGTCTCACTTAACACTTGTCTCTATATCACGCTATAGATTTTTATGCTCTTACCATTTCCTGTGTCTTGATGATGTCCTCACTACTTAGGACCTGTATCTCTGTACAAGGGTGAAAAGGAAATCATGATATCGACTAAAACAAAGGAAGCAGGATTAGAAGATGTGCCATGCTCCCAGATGGGTATGAAAAAACACACATATATGTATTACCTATTATTCTAAATGCATATATCTAGTCCAATTAATTCAGAAAAAAACAGTTTGATGAGAAATAAAGTGTACATTTCCA
>NW_026001683.1:0-2355 GCF_001458135.2 Marmota marmota marmota | reverse complement strand
GAGTTCTCCTCCAATTTGCTAAGATAGATTAATCTCATACCCTTACTCCTTTCCCCCTTAACATAGCATCCTACTCCTGACCATCAGTTCTCTATATACCACCTTTTATGAAACTAATGACTATATTCTAAGTAATAATTGAAGCCAACATATGTAGACATAAAATCTAACTATAAATGTATTTATAATGTTTAGGCTTAGGCTTCGGGTTAGGGATGGATTTAGAGTTAGGATATGATCTATGGTTAAGGTTAGGACTAAGGATAGGGCAAGTGTTAGGACTAGGGTTAGGGTTATGGTAAGGGATAGGGTTAGAAGTAGTGATAGGGCTAGTGTGAGAGTTAGAGTTAGTCTTAGGGCTAGGGCTAGGCTTATGGTTAGGGCTAGGGCTAAATTAGGGCTAGATTTAGTGTTAGGTTTTGACCTCAGTTAAGGGTTAGAATTAGGGTTATATATAGGGTAAGGGAGTGGGTTATAGATAAGTTGAGGTCTACAGCAAGAGTTAGTATTAGGGTTAGGGCTAGGGTTAGGGTTTGGGTTATGATTAAGGCTAGGCTTAGGGCTAGAATGAAGTCTAGTGTTTGTGTTAGGGTTAGGGCTAGTATTAGGGCTAGGGCTAATGCAAGGTCTAGGGCTACAGTTAGGGATAGATTTAGTGTTAGGTTTATGGCTTTTTCCAGTGTAAGGGCTGGGTTTAGAGAAGGGTCAGGTTTAGAACTAGGTTTGTTATTAGGATCAAGTTCAAGGTTAGGGTTTGGTTTAGGTTAGAGGTAAGGTTTAGGGCTCGAATTAGCATTAGGTTTAGGGTTAGGGTTAATGATAGCGTAAGGTTTAGGCTTTAGATGTGGTTTAGTGTAATGGATAGGGTTAAGATTAGGCCTAATGTTTAGTATAAGGTTTAGGGTTATCATTAGGGTATTGGATAGAGTTAGACCTAAGATGAGGGCTAGGGATATGAATAGGATTAGAACATTTGTTTGATTAGGTTAGGTTTAAGTTTAGGGTTAAAGCTAGGTTTAGGACTCGGATTAAGTCTAGGTTTTGGGTTAGGTTAGGGCTAGGGTTCAGGCTACGGGGAATGTATGAAGTAGGGTTTTGATTAGGGCTATTTATATGGTTAGGGTTAGGGCTAGGTCTAATGTTAAGTTTAGGTTTATGGTTATAACAATATTTTGAGCTAGAGTTAGTGTTAGGGTCAGAGTCAGTGTCCGGATTACTTTTCAGGTTAGACTTAGGACTGTAATTAGAGGTAGGTGTAGGGCTAGATGTAAGGTTAGGGTTTGGTTTACGTTAAGGGTTGGGGTTAGGGCTATGACTCGGTTTTGTTTTATGGCTATTGGTAGGGTTAGGGCTAATTAAGGATTAGTGTTAGGGTTAGGGCAAGTGTTAGTGTGAGGTTTAGGCTTAGGTTTAGGGTTAGATTTAAAGTTAGTTTTAGATCTAGGGTTGAGCTAGGGCTAAGGATATTGCTAGGGTTAGGGCTAAGTTTAGGGCTAGGTTTAGGGTGATGGTAAGGAATTGGGTTAGAACTCAGTATAGGGCTAGGGCGAGAGTTAGAGTTAGTCTTAGGGCAAGGGTTAGTGTTAGGGTTAGGCCTAGGGTTAGTGTTAGTTTTAGGGTTAGGGTTAGGTCTAGGGTAAGGGTTGGGATTATAGCTAGTTTTATGGCTAGGGTGAGGGTTAGTATTAGGGTTAGGGTTAGGTTTATGATTAAGATGAAGCTTATGGCTAGGATGTGTGCTAAGTTTGTGTTAGGTTAAGGTTTGTGTTAGGGTTAGGACTAGGATTAGAGCTAGGGCAAAAGTCAGGTCTAGGGTTACAGTTAGGGATTGTTTGGTTTTGGTTTATAGCTAGGTCTATTTTAAGTGTTAGTTTAATGGTTAGGGTCAGGTTTACAGCTAGGGGTATTATTAGAGTTACGGTCAGGTTTAGGTTTTTTGTTAGGTTAAGGTTTAGGTTTAAGGCTCGAATTGGCCTTATTGTTAAGGATACGTTAATGATAGTTTTAGGTTGAGGGTTCAGGTTAAGTGTAGGGTACTGGATAGGGTTAGGGCCAGGGGTAGGATTAGGATTTGTCCTAGGGTTAGAATAAGGTTTAGGGTTATCATTAAAGTAATAGATAGGTTAGACCTAGGGTTAAGGCTAAGGTTATGTTACGGATTAGGTCTAGGTTTAGGCTTCGGGTCAGGGTTAGGGCTATGGTTAGGATTAGTATTAGCTTTAGGGTTTACAGCTAGAGAAGGCCTTCGATTAGGTCTATGTTTCGTGATAGGTTAGGGCTACAGCTAATGTAAGAACTTGTTATGAAACAGGCTAGATTTAGGGTTAATGTTAGGGCTAGGTATAGTTTTAGGGT
>NW_026001682.1:0-2337 GCF_001458135.2 Marmota marmota marmota | reverse complement strand
AGATATATATATATATATATATTAGGGAACACTATTTCCTACTATAACATGGTCTTGTTCTTGTTGTTTTCTCCAAACAATATAAGCTTCAGAAGGTAGATGAAAAACTGTGGGAAAAGCTTGAATATTTAGATAGGACAAAGAAAGATGAGCCATTAGACAGGGACACAGAAAAAAAATACAAGAAGAGGTACTAAAGAGAAGACTTCATTTTATTTCAAAGAGCTGGTAGAAGGGCAGTCATCCCTGTGGAGGAGTTTGAGAATGGCAGAAGATGAGTTTTGAGAACAGATTTTTAAGGGGGTTTATTGCTCTTTAGGCATATATGCCTCAATTCTTAAATTACATGAGAAAATGAGTACACATCTGAATCACTTTTGTTTCAAAGTCCAGTTAGAAGAACAGAAACCACTGTATTTCAACAGAGGGAATTTCATACCAGGAAATTGTTGTATGCATGATGGAAAAATGGAGAATCCCAACAGGGTATGCAGGGGCAACATTAAGATAAACAACAGGAAATGGTTACCACCCTCAGGGTTAGAGGGGAACTGCGAGGAGGCGGGAGGCAATGAAACTCCAGCTCAACAGCCAGGACCTTTGGCAAGATCCAGAACTACTATGGTTACTGGCCAGCAGGAGCTCTTGGCACAGAGGGAGGGACTGACTGGTGGGAGCTGGAGGCTCAGTGGAAATGCAGCCACTTGAAATGGAAGCTATGAGAAGCAGCATTCTGGCTTCTCCCAGGCTCCCTCTCCTCCAGTTTAGCTAAACATACCAGAAGTCAGAGGGCCAACGAAGCTGCCAAATACAATTCTCTCTGAAACACAGCAGGGCAGGGAAAAGGTCAGGAATAGATGAGAGCAAAGAAGCAAATAACTGGCACACGTTTCCACTGTATTTCTTTGAATTCGTCTCTTTGTGGAATGGAACCAGGACAGCTTCCCTTTATGTGGTTTATCCGTGCTCCAAGACCAATAGAGAAGGTCAGAGTTGAATATCTTTTACTGAACATTACAAAGTGAAAAACAATACTACTTTGCTACTTGTCAATTACAGAAGCTGGCCCAATTCCCTTCCACTCCTCCAATTTCTTTTTTTTCCCTGGGGAAGGAGGATATTGGGGATTAAACTCAGGGGCACTCAACCACTGAGCCACATCCTCAGCCCTATTTTGAATTTTATTTAGGGACAGGGTCTCACTGAGTTGCTGAGGCTGGCTTTGAACTCATGATCCTCCTGCCTCAGCCTCCTGAGCTGCTGGGATTACAGGTGTGCACCACAACACCTGGTCAATTTCGTTTTTAAATCTCCCTATTAGCTGTAGGTGCTGTACAACCATCTTTGTGCAATTAGTTAACTATGATCTTGTAGTGGAGTTTACCATACTACTTTTTTTCCTTTTTTTTTGTTGGTACTAGGGTTTGAACCCAGGCACACTTTACCACCGAGCTACATCCCCCGACCCCCTGAAACCTCTGCCCAGTCCTTTCTATTTTTTATTTTGATAGAGGGTCTAGCTAAGCCACTGAGGTTGGCCTCGAACTTGTGATCTTCCTGCCTCAGTCTCCCAAGTCACTGAGATTATAGGCGTGTGCCATCATACCCAGCACCATCCTACCCTCCTGTCTCTTTCCTGTCTTAAGGACTGGGTAGCAGCTGAGAGTGGATTGCTACATCTTGCTTTGGCATCTACCATATCTGACATACCTTAGTTCTGACTATGTTTGTACATTTAGCATAGGGGATACCATATTTGCCATGGTAGATGATTGTCACTGAACATTTTGTTATATTTTCATTTCCTGTATTTGTAGGTGGAGTGATTTAGGGTGGGTTTAATACAGGATTTTTTTTTCTGGTATTACGGTTAAAAGTATAGACTTTGAAGCCATATTGTTTAGGTTTCAAATCCCAACTTCCACTATTTCCTGGTTATATGACTATGGCCAAGCAACTTAACTACTCAGGGTCTTGGTTTTCTCATGTGTAAATGCAGTCATAAGAATAGAACCTATTTCATAGGGATTGAGTTGCGAGAATCAAATGAATTGATGTACATGTGTGAGCATATGTGTCTGTGTGTATACACAAATATATTTACATGCACATTTCAAATCACAGATACATGCACGTGTGTGTGTGTGTGTGTGTGTGTGTGTGTGATAGAAAACTGGCACATTCTACAAATATAAGTTACCAGCCTGGTCCTGTAGCACAAGTCTGTAATCCCACCAATTTGGGAGGCTGAGAGAATTTGAGGCCAGCCTTGGCAATTTAGAAATAACTTTCTCAAAAAAAAAAAAAGAGCATGAGAAGAAGATCACCATTAAGCAG
>NW_026001681.1:0-2355 GCF_001458135.2 Marmota marmota marmota | reverse complement strand
ATTGGTCGCACCAGTTTGCAGTTCCACCAGCAATGTACAAGTGTACCCTTTTCCCCACATCCTCGCCAGCACTTATTGTTGCTTGACTTCATAATGGCTGCCAATCTTACTGGAGTGAGATGGTATCTTAGGGTGGTTTTGATTTGCATTTCTCTGACTGCTAGAGATGGTGAGCATTTTTTCATGTACTTATTGATAGATTGTATGTCCTCCTCTGAGAAGTGTCTGTTCAGGTCCTTCGCCCATTTGTTGATAGGGTTGTTTGTTATCTTGTTGTTTAATTTTTTGAGTTCTTTGTATATTCTGGATATTAGGGCCTTGACATGAACTTAATAGGAAGTCTTACAGGGTTACCTCAGAACCTCCCTTTGCCACTTTTTCATTCTTCCTTCCCTGCTTCTCAATTTCTCTCATTTAAAAGGGAGATTATGCAATAAAGACATAAAATATCTTTATGGTATCCTGAACATGTCCAACTGCCCAAAATCTTCTTTAAAGGACATAGGAAATAAATGACTGACAGAAATAGGTCTCAAAACTGGACATCACTAAAGGAAAAATGTTCTAGAAAATTGTCTTGAGAAGAGTTTAATATTAATAACCACCTAAGGTTACTAGAGTGGTTATTTATCTTAGGCACTTTTAGTCTAAAAGATTTAGACTGAAAGATTTCCAAGAATGGGATTTCACAGAACTTTGGTTAATGTTTTTTTGGAGGAATCATCTTTAAATGATTTTAATGGGCTTCTTAGATTAAGCATATGTACAAATGACTCACTCCTAATTTTTCAAAATACATCTTGACCTAAAAGGTACTACAAAACAGGGCATATAATTTGTTTTATGCAAAGAAAAAGGAAATTATTTTTAATATTTACATATAACCAAAACCTGCTGGAACATTGTTTATTGTTTAATAATCACAGCCAGTAGGCCACTTCTACTCAAGGGATTCTCTTGTATGTTTCTAAAACCTGAACTGTAACAACTAGATTACAATTTCAGGGCTTCACAGCCTACATCCATTTTACTTCAACTTGATTTCTACAGCTATAATGGAATGACTGTTGTTTGGCTCTTTCTTCTCATCTGGGAAGACATTTGGGGAGTGTAATGTTCAAAAGGAGGAAAACATCAAATTCAGCTTTCATAAATAAGACAGTCGGGCCCTGCCTCAGCTCTACACCATCCAAATTTCTGGCAATGAGACTTGGACATCTTTTTAAAGCAAGCAATTAAGATGTATATCTCTGTTAAGAACTTTTGATTAAGAGATATTTGAACAAATTAGGTAATCAAGTTTGCAATAGTTTCCTATTGCTGCTATAACAAATTCCTACAAGCTTAGTGATTTACAATTTAGGTGTGGAATCTAACAGTTCCAGAGGTTAGAATCCAAAAAGGGTCTTGCTAGGCTAAAATGAAGGTGTTAGCCAGACTATATTCTTTTTTTGGAAACTCTGAGGAAGAATTAATTTCCTTGATTTTTCCATTTGCTTGTGACCCCTTTCCATCTTCAAAGATGGTAATGGATAAAGCCTCATGAATCCATCTTTCTTTTTTTGTCAAATATACTTTTTATTGCAAAATATATATAACGATATAAAATTTACCATTTACATAAATTTTAAGTGTACACTACAATGGCACTAAGATACACTCATATTATTGTATCACTATCTCCATCATCCATCTCCAGAACTTCTTCACAAACTAAAACTCTTTAGTATTAATCAATAACTCCTCATTCCTTCTTCTTCTCTCCAAACCCTGGCAATCACCATTCTACTTTCTGCCTCCATTAATTTGACTACCTGAAGTGCCTAAGATAAGTAGAATCATGCAATATTTATCCTCTTGTGATTGGCTTGTTTCTCTTAGCCCAGTGTCCTTAAGATTCACCCATGTTGTATCATGTGTCCGAATTTCTTTTTTTAAAGAGTAAATAATATACCCTTGTATGTATATATCACACATCAATTATCCATTCATCTATTGATGGACAGTTTGGGCTGCTTTCACCTGTTAGCTATTGTTAATAGTGCTACTAAGGACATGCATTTATAAATACTTCCTTAAGACTCTGCTTTCAATTCTTTGGGAATATAAGATCCTTCTTTCAATTTTTCCATGTACAAATGGAATTGATCGGTCATGTGGTAAATTTATGTTTAGTTTTTTTAAAAAAAATTTTCTAATTAGTTATCCATGATAACAGAATGCATTTCAATTCATTGTACACAAATAAGGCACAACTTTTCATTTCTCTGGTTGTAGAGTAGCACCACATGTGCAGTTATACATGTACCCAGGGTAATGATGTTCTTCTGATTCCACCATCATTCCTGCCCCCAT
>NW_026001680.1:0-2356 GCF_001458135.2 Marmota marmota marmota | reverse complement strand
TGTGTGGCAAAGGAGCTGCTTACCTAATTGCAGCCAGAAAGCAAAACTGAGAGTCAGATAGGGGATTAAGACCACTGTCCCTCACAAAGACACACCTCAATGACCCAACTTTCTCCATGTCCTAAAGGTTCTGTGAGGTTACAGGGATGCCACAGGTTGGGACCAGGTTCCTAGCACCTGTGACTGGTGGAACATTTATCCAAACCACAGCAGAGAGGTGTGATGGGGCAGGACCCTAGCCTGTCTGCTCTCCTACCTTCCTCTAGAACAGAAGTTGGCAAATGGCCACTAAGGGCCCCAAAGCTCATGATTTAGGTTCTGAGGGTCATAAGATCTGTGCCACCACTTCAGAACTTGGTGTTTGTGAAACAGCATCTATATAAAAGAAGTGAATGGACATGGCTGCTTTCAATAAAACTTCAAGCACAAAACTAAATGGTGCACCAGTTTTGTCCATGGTTTGTTTCTGCTCTCAAACTTTCTGTGAGGGGGCAGCAGACAGGGAAAAGGTTTCTAGAAATATTTCTGAAGAGGGAACAATTCTCTTAATCTCTTGTTCCATACTTCATATTATATCATTGTCTCATCTGTCAGGATAGATCATTGAGAATCTATGCCTTCAGCCAAGCTGCCCATTGTAGCCCAACTGCTAGAAATGTAGGTGGGATTTGAATCCACATTCAGATGCAGAATCCAGCAGTATCCTTTTTCAGAATGCAGTTCCTTGCTCTTTTCTTGCAGTTAGGCTATAAGAACACAGCACTCTCTTCTGTGCCGAGGTCCCAGCCAATACATGCTGAAGAGAGAAGCTGCCTGTTACCCAGTGCATCTGCTCACAGAGAGGCCAAGTGTATATGAGAGTGCAGAAACTGAGCTGAATTTCCTACAACAGGTCTTGTGCACAAACCAACAACAAACCAATAGGGAAAAAATAAATCTAATAAAAAGCTAAAAAAATAACTGTTAAAAAGTTGCAGCAAAGCATTAATATAAAAAGCCTGCTCTATATGCCACATTTTTTATGCATTCATCCACTGAAGGACATCTAGGTTGGCTCCACGGTTTAGCTATTGTGAATTGTGCTGGTATAAACATTGATGTGGTTGTGTCCCTGTAGTATGCTGTTTTTAAGTCCTTTGGGTATAGTCCAAGGAGAGGGATAGCTGGGTCAAATGGTAGTTCAATTCCCAGTTTTCCAAGAAATCTCCATACTGTTGCCATATTGGCTGCACCAATTTGCACTTCCACTGAAAAACCAGCCTCTATCTCAGAGCAAAGCCTGTCTAAGAAAGGGACATGACCTTTGTCCTTGGAAAATCCCACAGAGCACTCCTAGGCACATTCCCACCCTGCTAAGTTGTTTATCTACAAATAACAGGAGAAATCTGCTGCACCAGGTGTCCCTGACTCAGTCAGGCTAGGTGGGGATCCATAGCAGCCCCCTAGCAGCCACCAATCAGCATGAGACAGGGAAATACCTGGGATGTCAGATAACCCTCCCAGTAGTTTATGGTGGTTGATAACATATTGGGAAGCCATGTAGTTCAGCACGTACACCCCTCTTGGCTTAAACCAATCAGTTCAAACGAATACCCCTTTTGTACTGACCAATCACCCCTACCCAACTTGTTCCCGCCAGTGAATGTGCTAATCATGTTTTAGAGTTGTTATTTGATTTTCCCGTGGTGTGTGATGATTTGCTAAGGGATGCTATGATGTGTGTGAAGTCCCTGCCCTCTCCAAAAAATGTATAAAAATGCTGCAAACCCTGGGCTTGGGGCCTCTCAGTGTCACCAGTTGCTGTGTGTGCTTGCGGAGGACCGAGCTAGCTCGCAATAAACACCTCTTTGCTGCTTGCATCGATCTTGGGTCTCTGGTGGTCTTTGGGGGTCCTGAATTCAAGCATAACACCACCAGCAATGTATAAGTGTACATTTCCCCCCCACACACATCCTCACCAACACTTATTGTTGTTTCTCTTCATAATAGCTGCCATTCTGACTGGAGTGAGATGATATCTTAGAGTAGTTTTGATTTGCATTTCTCTGATTGATAGAGATGATGAGCATTTTTTCATATATTTGTTGATTGATTGTATATCCTCTTCTGAGAAGTGTCTGTTCAGGTTCTTGGCCCATTTGTTGATTGGGTTATTTTTGTTGTTGTTTGTTTGTTTGTTTTGGTGCTTGGATTTTTCAGTTCTTTATATATCCTAAAGATTAGTGCTCTATCTGATGTGTGAGGGGTAAAGGTTTGCTCCCAGGATGTAGTCTTTCTGTTCACCTCACAGATTGTTTCTTTTGCTGAGAAGAAGCTATATAGTTTCATTTCATCCCATTTATTGATTCTTGCTTTT
>NW_026001679.1:0-2356 GCF_001458135.2 Marmota marmota marmota | reverse complement strand
AAAAAAAAAAAAAAAAAAAAAAAGATACACACGTTAGTGGCTCAGGACTACCCTGGAACTTCCTCCTGATGTGATCAGAAGATTTAAAATGAATTTGAACTGAACTGGTGCTGGATGGGCTGTGGCCTTTCCCATTGCTGGGACCTGGAACCCTCCGCTCATCTTGAGTACCAGCAAATCCTCAGCTGCCTGAAATCCTGAAGGCATTTCATCTGTGCATTCTGCCAAAGAGAAGGACCAGCACTGGCTATCATGGCCATCGGCTAGTCCGAAGGCCATGTAAGCATGGACTAGAAGCCCATGAGTACCTTTCCCAGCCTGTGGCTGTCCACCACGATACTGCCCTCTGAACATCTCATGGAGAGGAAGCACTCTTGTTCTTGAAAGAGAAACTATTTTCCTACAATATGACCATCCCTATTATGGTTTTGATGTGAGATGTCCTCCTAAAATCTCATGATAGGCAAGGTAGCAGTGTTCAGAGCTGAAATGATTATAAAACAAGAATCATGACCCTAATCAGTGGATTAATCCATTTGATGGATTTGAAGACTACTTTACTGGATGTTAACTATAGGCAGGTGGGGCTTGGCTGAAGAAGTTAGATGACTGGGGACATGCCCATAGGGATTATAATTTTGTTGCCCAATCTCCTCCCTCTCTCTCTGCTTCCCGGTTGCCAGGAGCTGAACAGCTATCCTCTGCTATACCCTGCTGCATGATGTTCTGCCTTACTCTTAGGCCCAGAGCAATAGAGCTGGGGCAACCATGGACTGAGACCTGTGAACCCATGAGCCTAAACAAACATTTCCTCCTGTAAATTGTTATTTGGGGGCATTTTTGTCACTGTGGTGAATAGAAGATGAACACAGGTCCTTGAAAACAGCCAACTCCTTCATCTGGACTCAGCTTGGAAAGGCTGCTGCCTATCCCTCCCTAAGAGGTGACACACCTGGACACACCGAGCTCTACCAGTGTTGTGGGACAAGCCCCATTTCTGTCTTCTAAGCCATCTGCAGAACACAGTCATCACGGTGCCCTAGGAAGGCTCCAGTTATGGCTCACAGATATTGATCCCTTATAACCTCCTTGCCTCCTTCCAAATGCTCTGAAGCCTTCACTTGTCAAGATGGCCCAGGGAGGCAAACATTCTTGCCCATGCTCCACACCCAAGGATATGGAGGCACAGGAAAGTTAATTAAATCTCCCATGATTACACAGTTAGCAAGAGGGTCAGCCAAGATGTGAGTTCCAGGGATGCTTTTCTAAGCCATTCTGAGGACTGGCCTGCCGAGTAGACAGGACACACTGATCTCACTGCTGCCTGAAGATGCTCATCCTGGGTCCTGGCCTCCATGGATATAGGGAAGCCTGTGGCAAATTGCAGGGACCTGAGTGAGCATAGAAGCTCCTGAAAAGCATTGGTGAGGACATGAAGTGATGAGAAACCACCTAGTCCATGGAGCATGTGGGTGATGCACTGTGAAGAGCAGTTTGTCTAATGGAATTGAAGTTATGGAAATTCCGGGTCCCAGCAATGCCCTCTTGGTGTATCCTCAGTAGAAATGCCATGGGACACATGCTCAAGGTCTCCACCACAGTACCATGGCATGGGGAAGAGTCCCTTACAGCAGACAGATAAGCACCTTTCCATGTCTACCCAAAGGCACACTATCCACCATGACTGACAGGATGAAGTCACATCCAGCAAAATCAGACATGGATGAATGTACTGAAGTCTGAATCAGGTAAAACTCAAGATGTGACGTTAGTGAGCAGCATTGGGCAGTGTGGAAACAGAGGAACCAGGAAGCCACTGCTGGAGTCAGCAAGTGATGACTTTAGAGGCTGTGGACGGGCAAGGGGACAGAAGACTTCTGGGAGTGCCTGCATCCTAATGTGGCATGTGAGTGTACACTTCAACTGCCTGATAATGATCATAAAGGCATGTGCTCTTAAGGGATGTGTCCTCTATTGCACAATTTTAATAAAATACAGAATATTAAGGGTTCCAACAACACGAGTAGCAGTGCCCTAGCCCTCCTAGTGGGATCCCTAATTTCCCTCCAACTATCCATAAGACCCCCTCTATGCCCAAGTGACTCTGGGTCTCTTTGTCCACAACTTCAAGTTTGCCTCTTTAGATCTGCTTCTCCATAAGACACCAGCTTTCCACCTGACCCCAGCTTTATCTTCGAAATCTGCATGTGTAAAACTGGCTTTGAACTTCTGCTTCAGCCTCCATATGACAGGACGACAGGCTCAAGCACACTATTCTGAACATACAAGACTCCTATCATCTTTGTCTTCATTCCAGAATCAACAGCAAGTCTGGTGGAGCAAGCTCTTCCTAAAT